>NC_092422.1:4156475-4199288 GCF_036169615.1 Heliangelus exortis | reverse complement strand
ATCCACCCTCATCCCTGTAAGTACCTCTCTGTTCCATTTTCAGGCATTTATTTTGCATCAGGATTTTGTTCCAGCCTCAAGGCCACTGTGCAACCAGGCAGCCAGGTGCATAGATGAAGTTTCATGCACACTTGAACCCAGAGCTCTCACTGATCCTTTCCAGACCTCTCAAATAGAGTAGACACAGCTCCTTCTCCAACAGAAGTGATCAAAGGGGGGTGTTCATCCTTCCCACCATTAGCATCCTTTCAACTAATTGCTCTACTCCCCTGTTACACTCAATCAAGAGAGATTGGGCCATGATCCATCTCAATCTAAGGCAGATGGCTGCATTAGGGCAGATGCCTCACTCTGTAGCCATGACTATTTCCCTTCCCTGGCTATGGAAGGAGCCAAATCTGAGCTCAGATGGTGGCTGCTGTTGGCTGCCATGGGTCTCACCCTCACTCCTGGAGGTGAACCTTGGCCACGTGCACTTATTCTACCCAAGTGAAGAGGCTGGTGCTGTGACCTCAAAGATATCTGCATGGATGGAGAAACTGGAATTTTTCTTCTGCAATAAATCTATTCCCTAAAAATAGTTTTTAGCAAGTAGCAGGGAGAGATTTGGGGGGTTTTTTTGATGCTCTGTGAAGAGTCAAGGAAGCATGGAAACTTATGTGTCTTGGGGGGAAAAAAGAAACTCCTGGGTTTCCAAGGGGATATTAATGATTAGCAGATGGTCAAGAGACTAGAAAAAATGGAAATTTTAAGAAGGATGCCATAAAATGGCAGTACTCCTACATCAGGCTATCCATTGAATTTAAATTATTAGGTATTTCTTTTTTCTTTTTTTTTTTTTGTTGTGAATGAGGTTCACCAGCACTGATCTGTTCAGGCCAAGGCAAACAGGTTTATAGCCCTGCCCCAGTCAAGCCCGTGGCTGCTGCTCATGTGAATCTTTCTTAGTCAGGTCAGTGGGCCCATTTCTCCCACCACAATGTTCCTCTAGGTGATTTTTCCCAGACATGCAATGTGAAATATGTTTCTCATCACTTCTGACCCCTTGTAGGCTCATTCCACATCCCTCTGTGTGTTGGGTGATGTGAGAACGGTGGATACTGCCTGTTTCCAAACATGAACTGTAAGCCTGGGGATTTTCTTTTATATTGCCATAAGCTAGGTTGGTTTGCCTTATTATTGCTGTTTTCACAGAGATCAGCAGTTATCAATAGCCAAACACATAGCAGTTGCCACAACTTCTCTGGGTGGCAAATCCTGCTAACAACTGCCTGCTATTTATTAAGTCTAAAGCACTCAGTTATATTTCAGTTGACAGCTGTCTGGCTATTTGGCACCAAAAAAAAAAGTATGAGTTGTATTCCCATGGATGCACAATTGTGTCAAAATGTATTTTAGGCAAAAATGAAGTCACCTTCACATAAATGCAAACATCTCCTCCTTTCGTGATGAACAGCAGCTCCTCACATCCTCACCTGAATCAAGTCCATTAATTTCCTAGTCACTGCCTGGGGAATAAAAAGCACAAAAATAAGCCCAGAACCATGTCCAAAACTTAGCAAGGACAATTGCTGACTAGCAAACATCTGTCCTGTTCCTAAGCAAACCCCACCAGGGAAGTGCTGTCTTCCGATGTTTTGGAAAGGAGGAAGGCAGAGCTGCTGGAGCCCTGGCTGGAGGCAATCCATGCTGAACACATGGCTTGGATGCAGAGAGATGCTGGAATGCTGCTGCAGCCTAACACCAACCAGCAGCTCATGTTTTCAACCATTTTCTGTGCACACATTGCAGGGTTTATAAATCTCCACTTTACATCCAGAATATTCCCGGGAAACAGATTGCTTCTGACAAGGGTTTCTTTTTTATTATTTTATTTTTGAAATATAGAGGTATATTTTTTAATATAACATGCTTCCATTGTGTTATGTATTGTAGATAACAAAATTTCCCAGCTGGTAATTTCCAATCATTTATATCACTGTCATGAGAGTCCACATTTTTATATCAAACCATATATTTGAACTATGCTGGAAAATATAAAGTTATATGAAACTGATAATAAATACATCTCAACAGACAGACACACGCATGAGAAAACTTCCAGATTTTCTTCTCTGCTGTATTATGTCTTTTATCTATTCTCCACATATCACTCTCAGAGGCTCTTGCTGGGAATTTGCCACTGGGAAGCCAGCACAAGTGAACAGCCTGTGCCAAACAGCCTCCGTTAGGTTACAGTTCTTCTGTCCTCAGCTCAGAAAACCTCAGGCTTCCATGAAGCAAGTCATAAAAAAAATAAAACCCTCTGATCTTCAGTTGATATTGCCCAGGAAAGAGTAAAATACCCCACACACTCTGGTTGGAGGGGCAGCAAAGGAAAGAATTGGAGCACAAGATGATACTGGAGTTGGGAAGCTGGGCTGAACCAACCATGTCCTCCAGGACAAGATCTGTGACCCACACATGAGCCTGAAATTCAGTTGTGCATCTTCTGAAGGGAATTTTGTTCTGTAAAAGTGGCATCATTCAATGGTCATATTTACCAGCTCTTAGAAAAAAAAAATAGAATAGTGCAGGCAGGCCTGGCTGAACAACAAGATTCCTGAGTGAGGCACCTGCTTGCAGAAAGGAAAAGGAGAACTTGCATTTTGCTGAGAGCTGTTTCTAGCACACCCAGGTGCCAAATCACATCTCATCCATCCCCCAGTCCCTCACAGACAAGAGGGATTGTGTCCTCAAGGCAAAGGAAGCCTTCATATTCCCAGAGGAAACTGAAACACTGAGAGATCAAGTAGCTGGACCGAGGTCATACAGAAAATCTGTGTCAGAGCCAAGTTCTGGCAGTGTCACGCACCAGCTACAAAACTTTCCACTCCTCAAAATAAGAAAGGGTCAGGTGAGAGACAGAGGCCCTCCTGAACTGCCTGGGAGAAGCAGCATTGGTGCCAGGGTCTCACTTCATCCCCAGTCTTAAGGGGTACTTGGCCATGGAAGAGATGGTTTGGGTATAGAAGGAGGTGACACCATCTGTCAGACACAACAAAGTGATCCTCCCCATTATTTCAGGAGGGTGTTGTCCACTTTCTGAATTGGCCATGGTCAGGTATCACCAGAAAATGAGCATCACAGAAAAGGCACCTCAAAAAATGGACTCAATTAGCACCCACAAACCTGGGAGGAGGGGTTCCCTCCAAAGCCAACCAGGATACTGCCACCCAGGTGGGAATCCTGAGAATCATCCCCCATCATCAGAGGTTGACAGACCATGCTTAGCTCCTAATCAGGTTGTTCCAGTTGCAAAAGGAAGCAGGAGAAGTGGAAAGAAAATCTGTGTGACCCATCATAGATCCAAGTGGCTGCTCTGGGCCAGTGGCCTTGGATTCAAAGCAGAACACCCCAACATCACCTTGCTCACCCACTGCTCCCCAACACCCAGCCCTTGTTTCCTCCACCTGCTGCTACCTCACCCATGAAAATATTTGACCTGAAATTCTTCTCCTTCACATTTTTCTACTTTTTTTTTGGATGCTGCAAAGCATTCACAGCAGGAGTCACTAATCTTGCTTGGGGTAGGAAATATTTCCAGATGCTCTTGGAAGCACCTTTTATTCGCAGCATGGTCCTGAGTGCAGTTAAACAGGGAGAAAAGAAAAGCAGCTCCCTTCCACGAGTGTTTTTGTGGGATGGAAAAACTATTCAGACTCCAGGGCAGGGAGAAAATCTGTCAGAGTTCTCACTGTTCTCTTGAATTTTACCATGTTCCAGCTGCTCAAATTCCTCTGTCATCAGTTGTCACTGCCTCCTGCTTTCCTGCTGCCACGGGGGAAAATAATAATGTTTAAGTAAGAAGTCCCAAAGAGAGACTGTTGTGTGTGACTTGGTTTAATTCCACCCTGAAAGACCCAAAACAGAAGGTGGGGAGTTTATAATCATGTATTATGCATTTACTGGCAAACTTTTTACAAAGATAAGCACGCAGCAAGATTTTCAGTAACCTGAAAATTTTGGAGGTCCTCTGGGGTGCAACCTGACTCATGCCATAGGGACAACAGTATAAGCTTTTCATCCATGAGGGGATAAAAACTCAGATATCCAAAATTAGAAATACCCCAAACAAATTTATAACATCCTGCCTATAGTTCTGGTGCTTTGCTTGGCTTGACTCGACTCAAAAGATGCCTTCAAACTATGTTACTAAACCTTTCATGCTTCATCACTGGGGATGCAGAAGACATTTGGGGTGGTTTTTCTAAAGCTGCCAGATTTTGTTCCCATTTTATGGGGTTGGTTCAGGGCTCAGAAAAGGCTTCCAGCAGGCACTGCTCCTGGGCAGTGGCAGGAGAAGGAGGTGCTATCAGGCACTGCATCCTGATATCCATCAGACCATCAGAGCCATCCCCCATGCAGCCAACATGGGACACACCACCCTGTTAGCAGCATGTGACCACATTAACAAATAAAGGGCCTATTTTTTCTTTAAATTACAAACCTACAGGTTAAACCCTTCTGCAGAGTAATCCAAGATCATTTAGGAAAGGACTGGACTGCTTAACCACAGCAGCCAGGATCTGCTGAGCTCCTCGTGGCCCACAGTGGGACAGTGACAGGCACAAGTGGCAAGAGCTCTTTGAGGAGCAGCATCCAGGGACCAGGTAGGTTCAAAGGGAACAGTGTGGCTGCAAGATACTTAATCCAGAGGCATGGGGATTTTCTTCCAGCTCCTGCCTCTGGAGTCCCACTGTCAAGTGAGCATCAAAACTTGAAGATGTTGGTGGAAAAAAAATAATTTCCTAACCTTGAGGGAGAACTAAACACACCCTAAGGACATGGGGGAAAGGTTTTACACCCACATACCTGCACAAGCCAGTAATTGTTGTAATTTCCATCAAGTCTACATGGCAGGAGATGGTGCAGTTGCAGCTTCCCTGGAAAAAGGCCTCCTCATACCCTTTTTACTTAATGCAATAATCCACAAAGTTCAGTTACAGTCTTCCCCTTAATAGATGTATCATGAGCACTCATGGGAATTGCATAGAGCTTAAAGCAAAGTCCAAAAAATGCCCTCATAAATCTTGTGCTTTGATGGTAATGCAGTTAAGGGTGAAAGCATGTTCCTGTAAGGCATTATTGTTTGTAAGGCAGACTTTATGGTTGTGAGAGTAAGTTAATATAAAATAAACCATTCATATTAAATTAAAATAAACCATATACTATTACTATTGTTTGGTAATTGGCACACAGAGAAAAAACCTGACCTAAGACAAGAGCAGGTGATCATGGTAACACCAATACAGATGTAACCCCTGGTATTATATCCCAGTATCAAATCCCCTGGTAAGGCCCCTTAATGAATTTGATCAAATTTATTCTACCTAACAGAAAAAATTGGCCCATGGAATATTTTTTTCAGAGTATGTGCATGTGTATGTGCATTTTAGATGGCTTGATAAATCCACAGTTATCTGGGTTTGGAACTAATCTTACCCTGTGTGTAACCAACATGCTGGAAAAATTACTTTATGGGCAGCAAGAATAATTCTTCTTAGCTGTAAATCAAAGCTCTTCAGGAGGGAAAGATGCATGGTGGAATTTTTTTGATTCCTCTTACCAGAAAGTCTTACATTCATGGCCACATTAAAAGATGTTTCAAAAGGAAAACTGAAAATAATTTCAGAAAATAAGACAGCAGAAAGCACAAGGGGCTTGGTGTGATCCTGAGGAAATATAAACTGAAGGAGAATATTATGAGCTGTGATTCATCTGATGCAAGAGACTTTGCTTTCAAAAATAAGCTCGGTACAGCAGAAGGGTCAAAATTGTACCTGGGATTTAGGATTATGTTATCTGCTGTTCTGCAACATGGTGGCAGAGAGAAAAGTCTTGCTGATAGTGCTGATAGTGGGAATAGGAGACTGAGGATTAAGCCACAGCACAGATAGCAACCAGCTTTCTTCTGTCAGCCTTTCAGAGATTGCAAAAAGAAGGCTGCCTGCCCACGTGAAGCAGACATAAGCCCTGTGCCCTGCTGATGAGGCCCTGGGTAGGAGACAGATAACTACCAAAAAGGTTGCATTATTATTTAAACAGGGAGGGGAGGAATGGCTGAGGGCTTCTAAGAGGGGTGTGGGTTGATGGAAAGTTTCAGAAGCCCAGGAAACACAGATCTGAAGAAGAGGGTGAAGACCTGCTCCAAGCTCAGGCTGTCTAAGAGGTCCCCCTCAATTTAAGGGCCCTCCTTGACAGGTTTCATGGTGAAATAAAGTTTGAGTTACATTGGAGACTTGGTTATGGGGGGCAGAATTATTGGTGTTATCTCTTCCACCTGCTCACCTCTGCCTGCCAGGACAGCAAAGATGCTCAAGGTCCATATGCCCAGTCCAGGGCTGTTGATCCCATAGCACAGAGTTTCAGGGCAAAGCCAAATGAGTGGCATCTGCTCAGTTTAGGAGCTGGCCCTCAAGTGGCTCATCCATCTCTGTGCATGAAGTGCCATCTCCCCTTATCAGAGCACTCGGATATAAACTGTGTCCCTCTGAGGCTCCACAGGCTCTAAATCTGCTCTGAATCAGCCTGTTTTCCAGGCATTTGTCCATGGAGCACGGGGTGTGCAAAGGAAAAGCTCCACTCAGCAGTTTGGCACAATTCAATCCAAATAGATCTCAGAGCAGGAGATATTCAGAGCAGACAAACAATAGAGAGAATTTTGCAAGGAAACAATATTCAGAAATTCAAAATTCACCTCACTATGCACAATCAGTAAAGGAAGTTCTGTGAGCCAAGAGTACAGCAAGCAAGCATCATCCTTCTTTGAGTGACAGGAGGTAAGCAAGTGACCTCCACAGGTCTCTTCCAACCTCAATAACTCTACTTGTTTGGGTTTATAATACTGCTTTGGCTTTTCTAAGGCTCCCTCCACCTATAAACCAGGCTTACACTACACTCCTTCAGCCCCCATCAACATGGTTCTGTGCATTTTAACAACACCAGAACAAGCTTGAAGTTCTGTGGGGCTGAAACAACAAAATCAAAGGGACCTTGACAGGCTGGAGAAGTGGGCTCATGCAAACTGCATGGAGTTCAGCAAGACCAAGTGCAGAGTTCTGCACCTGGGTCAAGGCAATCCCATGCAGGAATAGAGGTTGGGAGGAGAAAGGATTGAGGCCTGTCCTGAGGGAAAGGACCTGGGGGTGGTGCTGGACCAGAAGCTCAACCTGAGCCATCAGTGTGTGCTTGCAGCCCAGAAACCAACCCTGTCCTGGGGGCATCAGAAGCACAGAAAGCAACTGGGGGAGGGGATTCTCCCCCTCTGCTCTGCTCTGCTGAGACCCCACCTGGAGTCCTGTGTCCAGCTTTGGAGTCCCCAGCATCAAAAGGACACAGAGCTTCTGGAATGTGTCCAGAGGAGAGCCACTAACATAATCAGAGAGCTGGAGCACCTCCCTGTGAAGCCAGGCTGAGGAAGTTGGGATTGTTCAGCCTAGAGAAGAGAAGGCTCCCAGGTGACATTTAGATGCTTTCCAGTACCTGAAGGGGATACAAGAAAGCTGGGGTAGGGCTTTTTGCACAGGTGTGTAGTGAGAAGACAAGGGGCAATTGTTTCAAACTTGAAGAGGGGAGATTTAGTTTAGACATAAGGAAAAAATTCTTTTCTATGAGGGTGGTGAGACCAAGTTGCCCAAGGAAGTTGTTGCTGCCTCCTCCCTGGAAGTGTTCAAGGCCAGGTTGGATGGGGCTTGGAGCAACCTGGGCTGGTGGGAGGTGTCCCTGCCCACGGTAGGGGGCTTGGAACTGGATGATTTTTAAGGTGCCTTCCAACTCAAATCATTCTGTGATTCTATCAAGTCTCACAAGTGAGTGACACAGACCCAGATGAAGGGTTGAGCTCTTGCAACCCCACCCCCATTCCACAAGCTCAGTTGTTAAACCCCACTCCCACCCTGGTTGCAATCCCAGGCACAGCTGTGCACTGCAGGCCCATGTGCTCCTCACTCACTAAACTCGCTCTTCTCCCAGCCAGCCAAAAAAAAATCCCAGCCAGACCCCGTGATGGGAGACAGATGCGGAGCCACTCCCGACATCCTGCTCTGCCTCACGCTCTGTCTACCACATCACCACCTCGATTGCTTCCAGCATCATCCTTGTTGCTGATGAGGTGCAAAGCAGACACAATGCAGCCAGATCCGCTGGTGCCAGCTGGAAGAGGTGAGCTTTGGTGTAGAGCAGGATGCTTGATTCAAACAGCCCCCATCAGTCAAATCTATTGCCAGAAGTACAAAATACCTCTTTAAGACACAGGAGTCATTTGGGCTTTGAATTTATCCTCCATGCTGCAGAACGTTCCCCATTACCATTACGGCAGTGGATAGGAATTTCCAGGTTGAGCAAGAAATTCCTTGAACAGATGCCAACACATCCCAGGGTAACTGGGTAAGGAAGGTGATATCCATCCTCCCTGTGTGCTGTGTGCCAGCTTTAAATCCGTGTGCTCTCTGCTTCGACACACTGAAGCCAACATGAAGGTGTGTGCTGGCCACCAGAGCCAAAAAAAAAAAAAAAAAAAAAAAAGAATTTGGGGCATATGTTTAAAAAGTGAAGTGGAAGGAAGGAGGCTGTGGGCTCTTCTTCTGAGGAAAAGCCATAAGAAGTATTTTGGGATGAAAGTGAGTTGGAGAACAGGCCTCGCAATGGCTCTGGAATTGGTGGTGAGATTGCAGGGATGTGGCCCAGGACTTTCTGCTCCAAGTGAGGAACATCCCATGCAGAGAGTAGATAGGAAACAGCACAGGAAACAGCAGGGAACTCAAGAGGCAGAGTTTGGCTGCTGGCGTTGAGGTTGCAACACAGAGGAGCTGGACCTGAGCCAGGACCCTGCAACCTTTGATCCCTGAGGTAAATATGTTTGACAACCTCTCCAACTAAGCTGCATGATAAGGTTGAAGGGTTGTTGAGAAGTCACTGGATTTTCTAATTCTTCTTACAAGGAGCTGCAGAAGGAAGAAGCTGAGCTGCAAGAAGAGATGAGGGTTCTCAGCCCCAAGAGGAGTCAGGACTGGTGTGCTCAGAGCCATGGCAGCACTCTGCACATCCACCCAGCAGGCACAAGACCTTATGAAAGAGCATCTCTAAGGCTGAGATCAGCCACCGGGCACTTGTATGCCTCAAGAGCAATTTGCAGAGGGTGCAGTGGCTGCACCAGACTGGATTACTGGATGAGGTTGGATCAAGTTTTCCAAGAGGAGGTGGCAGAGGATGTGATTGCAGGATGTGATTTCAGTGCTGTTTCTAAGGACTTGGCCACCTGTGTGTGGAGCCTGAATTTCTGTTCCTTTCCAGTCCCATGCTGCCATCTGTCTTCTCTGAACTACTCATGTGTACTTTATCTGCTCAAGCATCAGCTACTTCAGCTGCTGCACTGCTGGATCCAGCTGTGCTGTGTGAAAGTTTGTAACCCTTCCAAAATGGGGCTTGGCCAACCTCGACTGTGAAGGGACATAAAGGGATTTAGGATTAGTTAAACCCACATGGCTGTTCTGGAGTGCTCAGGAATAAGATGATGGTGTAAGTGACTTTGGAGCACTGTGCTGAGAGCCAGCACATAGAATTCTGTGTTGCACATAGAATCACAGAATGGTTTGGGTTGGAAGGGACATTAAGGGACATCTAGTTCCACCCCACCTGCCATGGGTGGGGAAGCCTCCCACTAGACCAGGTTGCTCCAAGCCCCATCCAACCTGGCCTTCAACACTTTCAGAGATGGGGCAGATTCAGCTTCTCTGGACAACCTGGGTCAGGGTCTCACCACCCTCACAGGAAACAATTACTTCCTAATATCTCATCTAAGTCTCCTTTCTTTGAGCTTTAAACCAACCTCCCCTAGTCCCATCACTCCATGCCCTTGTAAAAAGTCCCTCTCCAAGTTTCCTACAGCCCCTTCAGGTACTGGAAGGTGTCCTAAGGTTTCCCTAGACCCTTCTCTTCTCCAGGCTGAACAACCCCAACTCTCAGCCTGGCTCCATAGCAGAACTGAGCCAGCCCCCTGATCATCTTTGTGACTTGATCTGGACTCACTCCAAGAGCTCCATCTCCTCCCTGTGCTGGGAGTTCCAGCACTGGACACAGTCCTGCAGGGAAAGTCCCACCAGAGAGGAGTAGAGGAGAAGAATCACTTCTTTTCACCTACTGGGAGGTCTGTGCTGTTTCTTCATCCTCATGGCTGGTCATCCAGTGCTGAACAAAAAAACCACTACATGGTACCCTTGGCTCAGCTGGATGTCAATGCAGCACAAGACAAATACCCAGATAACTACTTATTTATTGTGCTCTTGGCATTTCTGAGCACTCACACCCTCCCCACACACAATAATGCAATAATGCAAGGTACAGATTATCTATAATCCCCCAACAGCTATTGATCCATGAGGCTATCAACAAACCAGAATGATACATACCTCTTATTCAATAAGCAAACATTTGCCCATGATAGCATTGGCAGCAAGAAGACCCAAATACATTTTTTTAAATAACACAGCACCATAAATAAGACATCAAGACTCTTTCTATACATCCTTAAACTGAATTACTGAGGAACAAGGTATGTTCTCTGTAAATTGCTTGCTGCTGTAATTCATGGAGGAAGAAAAAAGATCTCCCCTTTTTGAGAGCAATAATGGACCAATCTTTTCTTCTGAGATATCCCTAGACAGAGTCCTCCAGGGCATCAGGAGAGCTGTTCTGCTGCTAAGCAACAGGTAGACTCCCAGAAAGCTGATGATTTCACCAAACAGATGAGTGCCAAAGGTAAACCATGGACAAATCCAACAGTAGATTTCCTCTCCTCACTTTTTTTTTCCACTCTCTTCATTCAGGTTGACAGTCAGCAGGTGTCATTTCAGATTTTCATCCACGTCTCCAGGCGAATGGAAACAGAAATCCAATTTAATCATTCCTGTGTCACTAACTCCTAGACCTACAGAGAGCTTCTTCCCTTGCTGGGAACAAGACATCTCTTTGCTTGCCAAAGTCCAGATTTAGAGGGCAGCTTTGCCATCTTGCTTGGAGCTGGCATGCTCCAAGGAAGCATTTAAGCCTTTATGCAGAGTTAGATTTTCTTTCCTTTGCCAGCACATTTTTTTTTCTGCACACAGACACAGCCTTGTGTGTGAAGAGAGACTGAACTATAGTGAGACAGCAACAAACCAAGCTGACTGCAAGTGTGTGTTCACACTTGTTTCTCTGTGTCTCCTTTACAGCCTCATGCCAAGAAAGGGGTTTTAATCCAGGTGGCAAAGCACACACATAATATATACAAGTCCATACACATGAGTGGATGGCTGAAGTTTCTTGTAGCAATTTTAACCTGAGACTTTTTACCTCCAAAATGCAGGAGGAATGCAGCTTCCCAGGGAATGTTACAGGATCAATATTCACCCAGAGCCCTATCACAGAAAACTCACATTCCATGAATAATAGATGTCCATGAGGAGCATGAAATATTCTTTGAGCACAAAATCACATATAGGACTGAGCATCCAGAGCTTCCATCAGTACCTTTGGAAAATAGGATGTCTCCAGACTTTTTTGAGAAATTAAGTTTGTTTCCTTCCCTGCAAGCTTAGGAGGTATCTGTATAATTCAGAGTATCTGTGTAATTCAGAGAAGACTGACAGACTCTTTGAGAAATCAGTTCTCATAAGTGGGTCATCTAGGGACTTAAACTGGACCTGGTGGTCAGAGTCATTGCAATGCAAAAGAGCTCCATTTTCTTGAGATCAGCTGACATTTTTTAAGCAACTTCAGAATCGTAGAATCATAGAATTATAGAATAATTTGGGTTGGTAGGAACCTCTAAAGGTCATCTATCCCAAGCCCCTTGCACTAATCAGGGACATCCTCAACTAAATCAGGTTATTCAGAAACTCATCAAACTTCACCTTGAACATCTCCAGGGATGAGGCCTCAACCACCTTCCTGTGTAACTTGTTCCATTTTTCCACTGCCCTCTTGGTAAAGAACATTTTCCTCACATCCAACCTAAATCTACTCTTCTCATGGAATGGTTTGGGTTGGCAGGGACCTTTAAAGCCCTGTGGAACACAGAATCTGGTCTCTCTGTAGTTCCTGCCTCAAGTTAGGTTTCCTTCTGCATGTTGGTTCAACCAAATGCTTGAGAGTTTTGCCAGTGTGGGATTCCTCTCTCTTTGACCAAAGAGTTTGGCTCTTCCTTAGCCTTGTCCTAACATGGCAGGGGTACAGATACATTGCTGTTGGACATGAGAGGAAAGGTGGAGACCTTCTAAAGGCTTAAACCAGAATTGCTACTGAAATAGCAAATTAGTCAATGCCATTGCATGTTGGTTTTCAGTGCTATACTCAGCACAGGGTTAGTTCATTGGCTGCCATCAGCTGAGGAAATCCATCCCACATTTTTGGTGACGTGGCCACCCTTTGTATGAGGTGAAAGTTCATTATAATACATAAAAGAGTGTGTCTTATCAAGAAGAAGTTGAAAGCAGTTTATCCTGATCTCAGAGCTCCTGTATTCAACAGGGAAGCAGAAAACTACATTCACTATCCAGCTGTAAAATATATCAAACAATGCAACCACCAAATGCCTCCTGAACTAGGACAGAAATTGCCTCCTAACCACAGGGCTTATAGCTTTGCATCCTCTCCTTTTGTTAAAGAAAGAAGTGTGAGCTTTTCAAAATTAAGGCATTTGGATAATGTTCCAATCTCAGATGATGATAACTTTAAAAAAAAAAAAAAAAAAAAAAAAAAAAAAGAGAGAGAGAAGAAAGCCTAAAGAAACAGCTAATGAAATTTTGGCATACCTGAAGTCACAGCCAGTTAAGAGAAGATATGAATTTTGTAGCTTATAGGATATGACAAGAAGACCATTATATTTTCTGTATTACTAATGTTTCAAATCTCAAACATCTCAAATCTATATTGAGCTTCCCACCTGAAAGCACAGGTTTGGGAGACGTGCCACTTGCTTGTGAAATTTCTGTTGAATTCTCCTTGTTTTAAGCTTTGAGCAACAATCTGTACAGCTCAGGCAGCTTTCAGCATTTTTTTCTTCTGACTCTGAAAGAAATGCTGTGCTTGATCCCCTCTGCTCAAAATTTCTGCCTAGGAATAGTTTCTCCACAGTATGGAGGATATTTTCTTCCTCTTAAGTCTCTGTTTCACCTACTCTAAAATATTACTGGGCTTTTCTGACTGAGATTTGGAACACTTCTTCATAAACAGGTTCTTTCAATTCTTTCCTCCTGCTTAACTGCTTATCCCTTACTATCTATGTATTTTTATTTTCCTGGAGGTAAGTTTGACATAATCTCTGCTGAGCTTTTGCAGCTTCTCAGAAAGTGGCACTGAATTCCTTGAGACACCCAGAAACAACCTTGTAAGCTCACACCACTGCAGATTCCATCCTTTGAAGGTAAGTGGGATGTAGGAAAATTTCAGAATGTGGAAGCTTGCTGTGCTCAGCTGGAATTTTGTCAGAATGAGGGGCTTGGTATACAACAGAGTCTTTGACAACACCAAAGCCAGCCTGGAAAATGCCTCTCTATTTATGAATCTGTAATTGCACAGCCCTAAGATGCCCACCACCACCTCACTGCCTGAGTAACACACAGAAGACAAGAGGACTTAGCAATTGGATCTCCTGCATAACTACAGGAAAACAGAAAGATAACAGAAAAAGAAGTGGAAAAAAAGGACCCAGACATGAGTGTTCTTTATGTGGCCTCTAATTCATTTCCCATGGCAGAAAACCTTCCCCATCTGCAATCATAGAAATCTTTTGATTGGAAAAGACCTTTAAGATCACCAATCCAACTGTTAACCCAGCAGTGCCAAGTCCACCACTAAACCATATTCTCCAGCACCACATCCACCTCTCTTTCACCTCCCTCCAGTGCTGGTGACTCCACCACCTCCCTGAGCAGTTTGTTTCAGTGCCTGCCCAATGCTGCAGAAAAGAAAGCAATTTTGATATGGTGTGGAGCTGCAAGGGGAACAGTAAATCAGGGGCAGTGAAAGGTTTTGGCTTTGCAAAGGAGAAGCTACATCTCACCCAGAGGACTGTATTTGTGATCCATCACCATCTCTCAGACACTCTGCTGTTACTCTGGAGGGAGAGAACTTTGGGGAATGACACAAAGGATTTGGAAATTTTTGGGTACTGATACAAGGGAGAATAAAGGAAATGGGAGTTTATTTTCACTTCAGGAGGCAGCTTGGAGGCAGTGATCTGATTGCCACCTTTGGAAATCATGAAAAGCTTTGAAATTCCTCCTAGCAAACTGCTGCATGCAGGGAAAACACTGCAAGGTAGAAGCATGTGACATGGACACCAGTGTCACCTTCACTGGGAGGATAACATATGGACCATATTCCCAAGGAGATCTAAGAACAGAGGGGAAAAAAATTAATAAAGGCATGAATGAGATCAAGAGGGAACTGGTGGAAGAAAATCAACCATGCTGGGACACCAGTGCTTCTGCTTTCTCCAGGGATGGACCTCACAGCCTTGCACAAGTGTTTTGCTCAGACTTTCAAAGGCATTTCAGAGCTTTCCTGCTGGATTGAATTTTCAGCATGGGTTGCAACAGAGCTTCCCCAAGCAGCATATAGGGGAAGAAAGACTCTTGACAGTGTATTTTTTCAGCTAGTGCCAGATGAAAAGAGTGGCTCTTTGCAGGCTGTGGCTGGAGATGCCCCAGAGAAGATCTGAAGACCAGGTTGGACCCTGCTGACTCTGACTTAGCATTAAAAATTAGGCATGAGAGATGAAAGGGTAGCCAACTCCTCAGATGGTTTCTTCACAGGGGAGAGCATCATCTAACACAACAGGCAGGATTACAGACAGCTCTGCAGGGAACCAAGCAGCCAAGAACAGCTTATTCTGTGTCAGGACACCTGGGACTTTGGGGAGCAGAGGACAGATGGGGACAAAAGTAGCTGGTGGAAAAACATCTCCATGGATGCCTGGATCAAGAGTGGAGTCTGGCATGGAGCTCCACTATGCAACTTAAGCAGCATCCCCTGGGAGCAGAAGAACTGGAACTGGTATCATGGGAGGCATTTTAAATACATCTCTTGAATGGCACCAGTTCTGTGGGGGGCACCAAATCCTGTGCTGGTGCTGGCTGGCTCATCTCCAGAAACCTGTTGGCCAGTTCAGAGCCTGTGAACAGCCTGCTGCCATGGGAATAGGAAACTAATGAGGCCTTAACTCCTGAATAAGTAGAGGCCAGGGTTTGGCTTGGAGCACAGCTTGGAGCCTGGCCAGGATATGTGGGAAATCACTGCCCATGTTCCAAGGAGGAGGAGAAGGAGTAGGAGGAGAAGGAGGGTGGTAGTGACCACACTGCTCTGTGTAACAGTGCAGTTATCATCACCACCTTTGGGGACTGGGGCACCAGTGTCACCCTCTTGAGTATCTCTTTACTGTGCCAGCATTAAAACCACAAGCCCAGTAGTGATGTTTTATGTTTTCTCTACGTATCTCTCTCTTTTTGGCAATTTACAGCCTGGCAATGAAATAGCAGCAATCTTGTTCTTTAACAGATGCAAAGGAAAAGCAGTTACAGTAGAGAGAACCTGCAAACCTCATACCAAAGTCCCACTTTTCCACAGAAAGCAAGGCAAAGGGCCTGATGTTGCCCACGAAGCAGTGCTTGGCTTGTTCTGCTGAGGACAAGGAAAGAGTCAGCGTGGTGTGACTGTAATCGGCTGTTTCTTTACCATCAATCACTTTTTAATGAGGGTAAATTGAAATTCCAGGCAAGCATTAATAATGAATGGATGGATTAACTCTCAGAAACCATCTGATGATGCTTTCACTGGGTTGTGATGTCTACAGGCTAACATCACATTAGGTTACTCTCTACTTTGAACTGAAATATTTGTGCCACAGCCTAAACCTTTAAAGGGACTGTGTTTCAGCTGAGATGGAATTTTGGAAGTCAGAAAAACCTGTGACTACCAGAAAACACACCTGCCTGTTCAGGCACCTCAGCATTCACAAGAGTCATTGTCACAAATGTTCCTTCAGTGCCTTAATTTTCACCAGAAAGTCTCACCAGAGACACATGGCCCCTCGCAGCTATCACTATTTGCAATAGCATCCCCAAAATGGTCTTTCTTTTGCATAAATTCTTGGGAAGGCCTTTCGTGGCCAAGATGGGGAGACAAGTCCCTACCCAGGTGAAGAAAAATGAACTATCACCTTCCCAAGATGGACAGATCTCTACAGCATTCATCCAGGTAGCAGGAGAGCTTTGTTTTCAAATCAAGCAGCATGGGTTCTAATATCTCCTTTCTGTGGTGAATGATGCCAGGCTACAGGTAGTCAGAGCAGACATCAAGAGGTTGTTGTCAGAACAAGCATCAGAGATCCCCTAAAACTCATCAGCTGCATTCCCTGCAAGTGAGACCCACCACTAATGTGGTTTAAATTCCCAGTGTAACAACCTCTGGCTTCTCACTCTGGAGATTCCCAGCTCATTTCCCACCGCAGCAGCCAAAATAGCAGCTGCTATAGCTGATAAAATCAGTTTGGCTGGATCTGCAAGTATCACAGCATAGGATGTTTTCTCCATTTGGCCAGAACATGTTGATCCATGTGAGCATTTTAGAAACATCCTCCTTAGGATTCATCTCCTGTTTGATTTAAGCTCTGAGATTTTCTGGTGCAAAGAGCTCTGTAATGCAGACAAAAAAATACTCATAATCTTGGAGACTGGTGGCTTTATTGGGTTTTAGTCACCCTGGTTGGGCTTTAGTTCCTGGTTGGTCAAGTAGCCCCAAAAAGCATTGACTACATCCAAGAGGTTTATTTGAATCCACTTCTTCACTTTCTCCCCAACCCTGTTGACCACGTATCCCTGTAAACACAGAGAGAAATTAATGCTTTGGGGGGCTGAAGTAAGATTTCACTCTGGTTTTTCTCACACCAGTGTTGCACCTCCCTGTCTCATCCACCACAGTGCAGCTCCTGTCCCAACACAAGACCTTGCTCCATCACAATGTGATGGTTTCTCCACTCTTCATTGAAGGGAGGGGGTTGTGAAGGCCACTCTGAACCTTTCCACTGCTCCTCACCGAGATGCCCCCCAGAGCTGAGGTTCTTCCCTGTGGACCCTCACCCTCCTCCTCTCAGCAGGACACCATGCAGGAGTTATTCCCACCCTGTAGATGTATTTCCAAGCCTCCAAATCCATTCATCCACCATCAGAGCAGCTCCAAAACCAGGGGCAGGAAACACAGGTTAGATCTAGGTGATGTGTAAGGTACCTTCCAACCTCAGCCATTCTATGACTCTATGATTCAACACCCAATTTTTTACTCCACACTGGCAACCCTTTTCAACACCCTCCAATTTTAGGGGTGAAACCTGCCCCATCACTGCTTGTTCAGACACATCAGGAGCAGCTCTCTCATCCAACTCAGCACAAATGGAACAAGAAGAGACCAGACCACTTCTCTGTCTTCCTTTGCCTTTATCAGAAGCCTGTCTTTTGGATCCCTCCAGCCCCATTCTCAGTCCCTTCCTCCCCTCTGGCTTTTTTTTTTCTTTCCCTTTCCCCAGCAGCTTGTCGACATGCCTCTTGAACTTATTTATAGCCTTATTTATAGCGTGGCTTCAGCCACCTCACTTGTTAACCTATTCCAGATGTTGATTTCTCTTTGTGTGAAACAGGGGCTGTGTGAGTTCTCCTTTATCCCTGAGGCCTTTTATTTTCAGACAGTGGCTGCAGCTGCCCTGCCCCTCACATGGGACCTGCCTTTCCCTCCAGCAAACAAAAGAGCAGCTGAGAAATGGTCCAGGGTGATGAGAGAGTTGTGCCAGCTCTGTGCCAGCCCTTGCAAAGCCAGATATCCAGCATAAAGCCTGTACAGGCTGTGTAACAGGCTTTCCTTCTAAGAACATCCCAATGGGATGAAAGTGGACCAGATTCACCTGAATCCAGAGAGACAGAGAAACTGGGAAGCAGATCTCACTGGGGATTTATTCTCATCTTTATCTTCACTGAGTCTACAGCACTGTCTGCAAACTCTGGTCTTAACTTCCCTCACCCTGGTTCATCCCTGGGGCTGCTGTGGTCCAACCACAGAAAGCCACCCTGGAGGGACCCTCCCCATCCAAGCCCAGCTGCAACCAGGTAAAACTCTGCTCTGCAGAGCAGCTCCTGATGTGCCATAAATGTGTGAAATGAGGCTTCTCTGGGGGAAGGAGTGGAAGGTGCAACATCCCAGACACAACATGTTCATGTTCTGTGTCAGGGCAGCTTCAGAAGCAAACAAGCTCACACAGCTTATTGACTTCTACTCTTCATGATCCTCTGCTCTCCTTGCCTAGCAGCAATACCTTATCCTGGAAAGCCCCTTCCAGAGTCTACCAGCACCCACTTTCCTTCTTAGCAGCCTTTTCCAGACCTCTGCACAGGGCACTTTGGTTTTCTTTCTCCTGACTTGCGTGGAATATGTTGGTGGGACTTTTTGTGGGACCTCCTTGGTGTTTGCATTCCTCATGCTGTAAAGACTCCCTGTTGTAAACTCCAGCATCTCACAGCCAGCCTCTCCTCCCCCTGAATGCTTCAGCAGCTCCCCTCTCTTTTTTCATCCTGCCAGCTTTTGTTCCCATCAATGCACAACTGTGAAACACCCTGTGCTTTTCCAGCCTCGTAGCATCCCTTCCCCATTGACTGCAGAGCCCTTCAGAGCAGGCTGTGAGCAATCCCCTGGATCTCTCCACTTATTTTCCAAAGAGAAGTGGTTTTGGTGCTCAGCTCCATAATCCTCGTTTCCCTTATACAAAACAAAGCAACAAACAAATTCCCCTCCAAAAATAAATTATAAAAGTTATTTTTTGCCCACTGGAAAGCATCAGAACAGGCAGATGTACCCTCTGCTTTCTTCTTTGTCCCTTTTTTTTCAGGTCAGCTTTAGACAAGAAAAAAACCTCAGGCTGACAGTGATATCTCCAAGGCAATTCAAGAGTCTCCCCAGGGAAGCAGCAGGAGTCTCATTATTTTATATTCTCCCAGACAGAATACTAAATTTGGGGAAAAGCCTGCCCCAGCCTTAGCAATAAGAAAGGAACCTTCCCAAATTGCTCTCTGGAGCCCTCGGATTCCTGTTTCATTACCTTGGTGTGAGCAGTCTCAGGTGTCTTCTTTAATCCCTGCTGATCAACAGGGGCAAGGCTCAGCACAGCTCCTCAGAATTATGAGCAAATCTTAATATGAGCACAGGGAAGGGAAAATATGCACTCTGCAAATTCACTTCACCTTTGCTGTTGTAAAACATGCAGGATTTTAATGATTTCTACTTACAAGGAACCTCAGATTAGCTTTAAAGCATTTAGTAGTAATTCATTTTCTTTTTTTTTTTGGGTTCTTTTGTTGTTGGGTTTTTTTGTTTTGTTTTTTCCCACCGTGGAACAACAAAAAAGAGCAAACCCAACAACACTGCAGGCTTTACTTCAGTAGACAAGATTGCAAGGTCTCATTTTTCTGGAAAACTGCTGTGCCAGCAAGGCTAGAAAGAGATCTTTCAGATACAAAGAAAAGTGGGGGCTGGGAGGTGGGAGAGAGGGGGGAATCAGATCCAAATAAATCTGCAGATAAATATTTTATACTCTTTCTGAATAGCTGGGTGGGATCTGCTGAGCACTCAAGAGCCCTGAGCTGTGCGAGGCTGCCACCTCCTGGGGTGGGCAGCCCTGATGCCAGGGCATCCACCAAGGATCATGTCAGATTTGGTGTTTTAAACCCAGAAATTGTCACTTCTGTCTTTCCAGCTTTTATGAAGAATGAAAAGGTGGGGATGTGTCTGTTAGCGTTTGAAGAAGTGATGCAGGGAACCAGTACACACCGTTTCATCAGGCAAGTTATATGCCTCCCCATTTATTACAGCTGCTCCTTTTCTATTCTATGTTTTTCTATTCTGATGGTGTTTCCCCTTCATTACAGCTCCTCCAGCCCATTCTCAGTGACATCTGCTTTGTCCCTCCTGATGGAACCACAGAGCTGACTATGAAGGATACACTACCCAGGTTTTGCTGGGTGAGCAATGGTCTAAGGGAGGGAAATGGTGCAAGGTGCTGCCCCATAACCTGCCATGTCCCCATAGCTACTGATGTCCTCTTGGCACCCTGACTCCCTCTGTAAGTGTCAGAACATCCCTGTGCAGGAGGAAGTTGGCTGAAGCATCAGATGATCAGAGAGTTGGAGCACTTCTCCTCTGAAGCCAGGCTGAAAGAGTTGGGGTTGTCCATCCTGGAGAAGAGAAGGAACCAGGGAGAACTTAGAGCACCTTCCAGTACTTAAAAGGGCTACATAAAAGCTGAGAAGAAACTTTTTAAAAGTGCATGGAGTGATAGAACAAGGAGGAACAGTTTCAAGAAAGAGGGGAGATTTATATGAGATATTAGGAAATGTGAGGCTGGTAAAGCACTGGCCCAGGTGGCTGCCCCATCCCTGGTAGTGTTGAAGGACAGGTTGGATGCCTTCAAGCCAGGCTGGATGCCTTCAAGTCAGGTTGGATGTCTTCAAGCCAGGGTGGATGCCTTCAAGCCAGGGTGGATGCCTAGAGCACCCTGGTCTAGTGGAGCTGTGCCTGTTGATGGCATAGGGGTTGGAACAAGATGATCTTTAAGATTCCTTCCAACCTGGACCATTCTGGGATTCTGTGCTCATCATTTATCACCTATCACACCTTCTGTGCTCACCAGGGCCCTATCTGACAGGCCAGCTTTGGGTCTGGGGATGGTGGCAGAGGACAACCTGTGTGCTGATCTATTTTAGGAGCATAAAGCCATGGGTATAGTGTAAGAGCAGAGGGCCCTTGCTCTGCACATGACAAATAGAAAAGGGTTCAGATCTTCCTTTGGCCTTGTGAGTGAAGGTCAAGAGCAGAAGAGGACCATTTGGTCAAACAGGCTCCCCTCCTGTGTGTCACAGACTCATTGCCTTCCCACACATTGTCCATATTAAGACAAATTACTTTAATTAGAGCAAAGCACTTAGTCTTACTGTGTGCTACAGATGGAGGATAAGGTGGATGAAGGTGCTGAAAGCCTATGTTAGGAGGTAAAAAACAACCAGATTCCTTGCTGCAAAGGACAGAAAAACTCAGAGGCCCTGAATGTCCTAAAAAAGTGGTGAAATTCCTGAGCTGCTCATTTGTAAGATGTTGGCTGCTTCTTGAGTCTCTTGCAAGGGCACAACCTGGATGAGATGCTGCAAGGAGTCAGCCTGGAAGTGATAGTGTCAAATGCACCCCACAACCTGCAAATAAGTTTCTCCCTCTCCCCAAGGAGTTTTACTTACCAGGATCAGACCCCCATAATCACTCTGAGACTGTTAGCAGCTTTCTGGGTTTAGAGAGAAGAATTAAAAACAAATTAGAGGTAATGAGCTCTTAAATTGCTTCTGAATCCACTGTGTGGCTGAGAGTTTTGGTGGATTTGGATAATCAAATCAAGTAGAGCCCAGGGCATGCAGAGGGATGATAGGGAGTTTAAGGCTATTTTCATGCTTCCCATTGAAATATTGGATGTGATGCAACAGTTCTTTCTCATTGGAAACACTAGTAAGAAAATCACTCAAAGCCAAAGACAAGAACCAGACTCAGCCTGAAGAAATGTGAACTGTGCCAGTGCAGCATTAGTTGCCTTATGTTATTAATTACTTCTTCTATTCTTCTATAATAGATATATATAGTTATTCTTCTATTATTAGTTACTCCAGACCTACACTGTTGCAGAGGAACTCCAGAAAAAAAGAAAGACAAGGCAATGAGAACTAAAGGGCCCTTCAGTTCTCTCCATCCTTTTCTTCATAGTAGTCCTGTGTTGGATGTCAGAGCTTACAAGAACTTGGGACAGATTTTCAGAATGGGGAAAATGTGCTGCACACTCTTGTACAATGGATGGAGAACCCAGAGATGGGGCTTGTGTTTGACCATTCAGATTCCCATCAGTGTGGACACCATGAACCAAAACCACCCAAGTTCAGGTCTGAATGTCAAAGGACAAGGTGGTGGGGCACGTCTTGCTGTTAGCAGATGACTAAAGCTGATCTGGATAAATTCATTTGCTAGTCAAGATCAACAGTTTATGTGTTTTGGAAGCTGAAAACAGCAGGAATCAGCATTTAGAAGCAGGGCAGGATGAACCCTAAGCCACTTAGCAAGAACTTGTTTGCCAGGCACTGCTAATCCCCTCCTCTCCTGTCTTTGTTAACCTTGTGTACACTGTACCTGAGCAGCTGATAACACAGCAGTGTTTGGGAAGCAGATTTTGGACAGCACTCCCTTTCCCTACCCAGGGAGCCCATCCAAAAAATGTTTTAAAACAGGTTTTATATCTTACTGGATTTTTTTTTTTTTGCCCCAAACTTTGAGGGCTATAAAGCAAGTCACTGCCCCCCGGGAAACGTGGCCTTTGCCACCATCTCCAGCAGTCACCTCTGCACAGTGGCTGGAACATCCCTCTCTCAGCTGAGTCCTGTCCTTGTGCCCAGCAGTCACCTTCATCAGCTTTCCCAGGTCATCCCTGATGGCAGCTCCAGATGAACAGGTCCATAAGTTGATTTACCCCTCTGAAAAACATCTCATGAACAGACAAGCCAGGTCAAGGCTGGGAGTAGGGAGGGGATGGCTCTTGTCTTCAGGTTTCCTAGAGAGGTGCCCCAAGCCTGTCAAAGTTGAAGAGGCATTTGGAGAATGCCTTTAATAACACACTGTAACTTTGGGGCATCTCTGAAGTGATCAGGTGTTTGGACTGAATCATTGTACTTCCCCCTTTCCTTTCATTTTCCCTGCACCACCCCATTATTCCTGAAGATTCAGCTCCACTTTTTAAATCCCAAGGCCACCTTGAACCCAACATCCCTCCAGCTCAGGACTGTGGATGAGACTGGGGCAAGCAAAGGGGAACACTAGCCTCACACTGCTCCTTGCTTTGTTGGGTTGGGAAGAGTGTCCCTAAGAGCTCCTTCTATGAAAAAGGAGGGCAGCAACATCCTTTTCCATTCCTATCAGTCTCCATCTTTTGTGATCAGAAGTCACCACAGTTTTCAGGCCTTCTTCTGACAGAGAATCAGGAACAGCCATAAAATCCTGTTTCATCCTTTGCATGGGAAACAGCTTGGGGAAAACCCCACCTGATTCAAATCCCTCCAACGTCCCTTGTCAAGCATTCAGAACTGATTTAAAATATCTTGCTACCACAAAGAGGAGCAACGTGACTGGTTCATCAGGTTACTTATCTCCTAGGGACACCTCAAATGCTCCATCAGACCTTGCTTCAGGCAGATGTAACTCAATTCCTACTGCAGCCCAAGTTGGGATTATCATCCCAAGGAAAATGTGCACTGGGCTGCCCCAGTAATGCTGGAGCAAAGAAGAACAGCTCACTTCTAGGGCTTAATCTTTCTACTTCCTATTTTCCCTCTTTCAAAACTGATCTTCCCACTAAATGGAACAGGGACACCAGGGCTTTATGGTCCCCACCATCTGGGCAAGGATTTTGTGCATCCAGCCCTCTGCAGAGGGATGGCTCTTTCCCTGTGCGGGCCAGGATTAATATAAACAGTTAACTTAACTACCAACATATGTCTGCATCTTTTTTTCCCACTGCCATTTAATCTCTCTTATCCACTGACCATGCAAGTCTTCTGTAATCACTGCAGAGTAATTATGTGATTATTCCAGCCCTCTAAATTACAGCTGCTGCTTGGACCCCAGCAATTGCAGGTGACACAGCAAGGCTGACTTGCTCAACTGTTTGTTAATTACAATTAGAAAGAAGCAGAAGTAAAGAAATAAATAAAAAACATAAAGCCCTCCAAGCAATAATGATAAGAAAATAACCTGCCAGGAAATGCAACTTCTATCAGGAATTTTCACCCCAACCTTTCTCATCAGAAGGAAGATTAGAGTGGGAGTCATAAATAAGATGGCAATTTATGTTAATTTATCAGCACCTAAGCTCAAGAGCCTTAATAAAACCAGCTCAAAGGCAATTTATTATAAACAAAGGCAATGATGTTGTTATTGTATTACACTGGCCTTTCAAATATTGTTGAGCTGGATATTTTTGTCCAACCAGCTTAGGCAAGGAAGAGGAGGATGAAGTGTGCAGCAGGAGCTCTCACAGAAAGTTAAGGGCAACATCAGATGGAGTCTACAGTTCCTCATCAGACCTTCTCCTGAAACTGTACATCCAGCAAACCACAAGACTTTAAAAACAACAAAATCAGTAGAAATAAGGCTTTTACAGAGGAAGGGGTGAACCACCTTGCAGTCCCTCTCCTTGTCTTTGACCCTTTCCTGAGTGTGGCTTTCCCCCAGTGCCAGGGTCTTTCCAAGGTCATTGAACTGGGGCTGGGGTATCTCCCTTTGGGTAGGGAGTTGTCAGGGTTTAACACTGACCTGGCAATTAAACCAATTAACAGATGCTCTCTATTAATCCCACTCCCCTCCCTAATAAAGGAGAGAGAATAAGGGAGAAAGACTGATGGGTTGGAAACTAAACTACACAGCTTTAATGAAACAGTAATGATAAATAGGAAAAATTACTAAATCTATACAAATATACAGGAAAATTGGTCCCATGTTCCTCCCCCTCTTCCCCCAATAACTCTCACATCATCAGCGAGGCTGCAGGGCAGCCCTGGAAAAATCCAGGCTGGAATCCTGGAGTCAGCAGCAGTTGGGAGCTGGAGGCAGGAACACACAGATTCAGGCTGGGATGGATCAGGAGCACAGGCAGAGGAATGGATGGGATCCTCCCAGGATGCCCAAGCAAACAGGGACAGGGGAAGAAGGGGAAACAGGAAGGGGTTTGACCCTTGTGATCCCTCAAATTTATCCTGAGTATGAGGTGGATGGGATGGAATCCTCTGGTCAATTCTGGCATCTATCTTGTCCGTTCCTCCCCAGAGGAGGGCTGCGGGTGGGACCTTTTTACTCCTTTTCTCCTTCTGGAGGGCAAAATGTTCCTGAGAGCTGAGCAGTGTCCCTGGTTCTGCACCCCAGGCTCTGGCTGTAACTATAAACATCAAGTGTTATCAGTCCCAGCAGCAGCCACTGCCTGAGAAACTTGCTGTTCATTTCAGTAGTGCAGCTGCTTACAAGAGACTCAGCTGCAAGCAAAAGCACAAGACAGAAAATCACCTTTATCCTGGCCCAAACCAGGACAGGAGTGCAACAACGATCTCAGGACTGATGTACAGAGGTAGGAGTCACGGGTCCTTTTTTTTTTTCCCCATAGGATTTGGAATTACCAATGAGAATTGCCAAAACACAAGGGACTTCACAATGGGAGGAAAATGGTCAGTTGTTAGACACCTGCAGGATGGTTGTTTTATTGTTTAACTGATTGTGGCTTGAGTGAGGAAATGCCCATGAATTTTCTTTGTGAGTGTTAACCAGCTCTGTGCCAGGCTGAAGGGCCCTGAGCTTCCCTTTCCCTGTAAGCTGAGACCCCCCAACCTGGGGAAGTGGAGTAGGACAGAAAACTGGAAAGAGTGTGAATGAAAATAAAAGTGGAAGGAGGGTGTCTTCTCCCAGGAGCATCTTAGAAGGCTACAGGTGAGCTCTATCAAAATTAAAGAGGATGTGATTTTAATCCAACAGTTATCTAAAATCAGTGGAAAAACCCTGGAATACCCCAGATGATGTTTTGACCAGTGTAGAACCACACTGCTCTTCCAGGGTTGAATTGGGTGCACATGAGGTCTTGTAATGGGTGTAATTCCTCATCCATTTCATTATTTGATCCAGAGGTGCTGTCTGGCCTCTGTTTGCTTCCTTTCCACTCAAGCTCATCACCCTGTGCTGCAGTATTACCAAACCCAGGTCCTCCATCACACTGGAATTTCTCTGCCAGGCACATCATGCTGTCCTGTCACTCCTGGGTTCTGTAAGGGCTCACAAAGGGACAAAAACCAGGCAGCATGACCCAGTCTGTGGCTGTAACTGATGGCATGAGGATATTCAGAGCCTGGTTTGGGACTGAAATGCTGGAAGAGGCCATTTTGAGACAGAAATGGTCTTGGGTTAAACGCTTTATGGTGGTAATGAGCAGAGCCCCACAGAACAGCAAATATCTCTATGTATAAAGAGATTTTCCTCACATTGACTCAAAGAGTTTTGCAACATGACATCACAGGGCAATAAAAATAAAAGGAAAGAAAGGAAAAAAAATCTGGTGATGAACTGCAAAACAAACTGGCTTTCCAGCCACCCAATAAAAGGAGAAGAATATTCGCCATTTCCAGAGGGAAGATGAAGAGTGGCAAAGCTGCATTTTACAACCCATTCTGCTGGTGGAACCTAGAGGTCTGCTGACATTAATTTTACACATTCCCTTCTTTTCTCTCAAAAGAGAATCGAGCAAACCACTATGATTTAAGAAATGATAGCCCAACAGACTTTCTCTGCAGGACACCTACATCAAACATGAGCCTCTTGGCTGCACTGCAGAGCAGTCAGTTTTCAGTCTGTTTTAGAAGATCCTTATTTTATCTCTTGCTGTTTATGATCCGAATATTTCATCTATTTTCACAAAAACCTTCAGCCAAACTCCCTGTTCAGGTGGAAATAGCAGGAGTTTCACAGCAATATTTTGGGAAATACTCATTAAAGTTCAGAAGGACTTTGCTATTGGCATCATGTTTTGAAAAGAGATTAGAATTGATTTTGCTAAACCATACTTCAAAAAAATTGAGAGAAAATGCTTCAGCTATTCTTTTAATCTTCTTTTGTTTGCCCTGTACTAATTTGTAAAGAGTTTATGCCTGAATCCATCTTAAAGACAAGCAACCACTGCACTTTATAATTACCTGGAGATAGCACATCTGGGCTGTGGAGTTAAAGAACCTGAGGAAATGGAGGAACATCAAAGTGATCCAAGCAGACAAAGATAACATGGCTCACAGGTTCAAATGGAAAAATAAGTCTTCTGGTTTGCCAATACTCTTGTGAGCTATTGGCAGTGTCTCCATCTGGAGGTTACAGCCAAAGGAGAGGGATGCTGATGAATGAGACGACCAAGTGGTTCAAAAATGCTCCTGGCCTTACAGAAGGGTGAGAAGGGAGCAAGGAAACACCAAACACCTCTAATGCTTTACCTACAACAAACAATTAAATATTGCCAAGACAGTCACCAAACCCTCTTTGTATTTACAGGCTGGGAGGATGTTGGGTCCCTCCTATGCTACCTCACAGCACTGGGAGTCTTCACCCAAGCTGTAGGGAACCCAGTTCTGCTCTGCTTTGGTCCACATCTGGGTGCCTCGATGGCTTTATGAGATGTGGTTTTTTGGATGTTTTGTAGCTGGAGTTCATCTTACTTCTGCAGACTTGACCTGGCAAAGGGTAACTACATCATCTGAAACACAGGCAGTAGCAAAAATCCACAATCACCTCGAGATGGGACCACCAGGTGCTCTCTTTGTCTTCTCTGCTGCAAAGACAAAAGAGAAATGTTTGTTGAAGCAGAGCCTGGGCTCTGGGCTACTTTTTTCCTGAGGAGCCCCTTCAGTGCAGGGCAACAAACTGATCCAGAATTTTGCTCAGGCTAGATGGTATGATGGCCCAACATGACATGGGACAACCTCAGTGAGAGGTGCCTTGACCACTAACCCTGGGATGATGGCCAGTGACAGCTCTGAATCCAAATACAAAACCCTCTGAAAGAGGAACTAATTGTGAGTCTCTCTCTTTCTGGGGGGATTCTCCAACCACTGCACGGTTGAGGCAGGGATCATCATGAAGCAAAACATCACAGCCCAGGTAGACAAAGTTCTCTTCATCATTCAACCTCAGCTCAGCCTTGCTACCCTTAATATTGTGCAGCTTTAGGCTTTAGGGACAGATTTGGGGTGTAGTAAGTTTTAAAATATGTTTGTGAAGAATGCACCTATCTGCAGAAAGAGCAGGCACCAAGCAGGACAGGAGGATGATCTGCATTTTCTATCCAGTTACCTGCAGGGGATTTTCACCTCCCAGTATGCACAGCCTGTGGTATTTTAAGCTGCTCCAGAAAATTACTCCACCTAAGGAAATGATCTAATCAGTCCCAAGCACTGCCCTAAGGTCAAGACCAAGGATGCTGCTTGGGGCTCCATCAACCTTTGCTGCTCAGCTCACACTGCTCTGTTTTAAAAATTAATGAGATCTATATTCTCAATAAAGGAGCTATTTCCGAAGCTCTTATTTCCAATCAGCTGCAGAGTTCAGCCAGTAGCACCATCTGCCATTATTTTGGTTGGAAGTTTTAACAAAATCATTTGTGGATATTTGTTTCCCAGAATAGAATTTGCACATGGGTGGAATGGGTATTGATGGTGCTGAGGGCAGATAAGCAGGGAACATCTACAAGTGAACATGGAGTGTGCTAAGCAGCCCAACAGGAATTTGGGGTAGGAAGGTGCAGAGATGAAGAGACCTGGGCTCCTTGCTTGAGTGATGTGTGTGGGTTTGCAGCTGAGAAGCACACACACATTACCAAGAGGTGAATAACAACACCAGGTACATCTCTAGAGAAATGAAGATCCAGAGATGGTGACATTCTGATAGTGCCCTATCAGAAAACAGTGCTAAAATAGTCTCTAAAACAGTGCCCTATTTTAACAATCTATAATTTTTATTTACTGGTTATGATCCTGTCCATACCAGTGCTTATATCTCCATGTTATGTCTGACTTCAGCACAAATCCTTGGGAAATCTTCCTGTCCCCATCCAGCTCAGCATCAAGCCATGGTAGCAAGATGTGCAAAGGGACCCAACCTGAGCAGCACATTTCTGTCTTACCTTCTGTAAAGTAAAGATAAGCTAAAACAACCAGTAACACATCCATTCTAGACACAGAAAGTGGGATTACATGACTTGCATCCCAAAGATGGGAATCCAGAGGCCATCTCCTGCTCTGTCACCTGCTTGGGATGCTCAAAACAAAGGTTTGGGGCCACAGTTTTCATTGAGGAAGAATTGAGGCATTCAGTCCCATCAGGGCCCCATCGTGGTGCTGAACTTGCAGTAGAAAAGTCAAGTTATAGTTAAAACATTTACTCCAGAAACCTCCTGGCTGTTTTTTGGGCACCTCTGGTCAGTATCACCTTGTTTCTTGTTTTGGAAATAGTCAATATCCTCAGAACACAACTCCAGTTTTTCAGCAGCAAATTAGCTCACATTGCAATTTATATTACAGCACTTAGGAAAAAAAAAAAAAAAACAACAAAACACATTCAGCTTCACTTTAACTGTTTTAACAGCACTCAGTAAGTCTCTCAGGAGCTCCCAGAAGCACCATGTGTGCTGGCTGCTCAAACAGGCCCATCCATCTCTGTCCCTCTGCTCATTCCTTTACAGCTCTGCAATGGTTTCTTCTTTTTTTTTCCTTTACTTTTAGGGCTATTTCTACAGGTTTCATAACTCTAATTCTTCTTACTCAGAGTAGCTTGCAAGTGCACTCTGATTTTTCCACAAATCTTCCTGAGCAGCTTGAATGTCCCGAATCCTCTGCAACCACTTGAGCCTCTGCAATACCAATGCCCAGCTGCCAGGTCTTGACCCTTTGGGTTCTTTTCTCCCAATTTTGAGGTCCACAGTGCAGACATCTACCTTTTTATATGTCTTCCACCAGGTTTTCTGCATGGTTTTGGACAGACAGGGACACAAATCCATAAGCAACTACAAGTAGTTGGAAGCCTTGGCCACTGAACCAGCAGGTTCTTATCACTTGGAATTCTTGCTGGGATCCTATGTCTGGCAAATATCAGACTAGCATGAGTTGTGGTGGGTTTGGAGTTAGATTTTCCACTTGTCCTGGTTTGGGCCAGGATAAAGGTGATTTTCTGTCTTGTACTTTTGCTTTCAGCTAAGTCTCCTGTAAGTAGTTGCACTTGCTGAAATTAGCAGCAAGTTTCTCAGGCAGTGTGTGTTTCTAGGACTGATAACACTTGATGTTTATAGTTACTGCTAGAGACTGGTGTGCAGAGCCAAGGACACTGCTCAGCTCTGAGGAAAACATAAAGAGGTCCCACCTGCAGCCCTCCTTTGGGGAGAAATGGACAAGATAGATGCCAGAATTGACCAAACAGAGTATTCCATCCCATATACCTCATCCATAGTATAAATTTGAGGGATCACGAGGGCCAAGCCAGATTTCCTGCTTCCAGCTTCCAGCTGCCTGCCCTTCCTGCCTTTCCTGCTTCCTTTCCTTCACCCGGCATCCTGGGAGGATCCCATCCATTCCTCTGCCTGTGCTCCTGATCCATCCCAGCCTGAATCTGTGTGTTCCTGCCTCCAGCTCCCAACTGCTGCTGACTCCAGGAGTCCAGCCTGGACTTTCCCAGGGCTGCCCTGCAGCCTCGGTGGTGACGTGAGAGCTACTGGGGGAAAGGGAGGAGGAATGTGGTATCCATTTTCTTGTATATTTGTATATATTTAGTAATTTTTCCTATTTATCATTACTGTTTCATTAAAGTTGTGTAGTTTAGTTTCCAACCCATAAGTCTCTCTTCCTTATTCTCTCTCCTTTCTTATCAGGGAGGAGAGGGGGATTAATAGAGAGCGTCTGTTACTCGGTTTAATTGCCAGGCCAGTGTTAAACCCTGACACCACCAAAGCAATCCCAGGTAGAGTGAATAAGCCAGAGCTAAGACCCAGTCACTGTTGTATCATGCACATGTGCTCTGTGGCTTCAGCAAGTCCTGATGCATCAGCAAAAGTGCCTCTCTGCACTGCAGTTTTCAGCAGATACCATTTTCTCTTCATCTACTTTGCATTTTGGGGCCTGAATAGTCCATGATATGCTTTTTTATATACACCCACAAAGCCTTCCTGTGCATTTCTGAAGCACTGCAAAGGTTTCAGCCCCTCTGAAGCCAGTCTGGTCACCTTCAGGTAGCTCACCATGAATTGCCACAAGCCCTGGAACTGTAAATATCATTTGGGTCTGTGATTTCCTGGCCAGTAAATTGCAACCCTGACAGCTTCCAGTGATGTCTCACCCTCTGCTGCAGCTTCTGTACATCTATTCCATGTTGGGTTTGAAACTGGATAATTCTTTTTGATCAAACATGCATGTCCTGTGCTGCTCCCTGTATCAGTTTCAAGCACAGCCTCTTCAAATGCTCTCAGGAGTATATCTGCTATCAATAGCTGTTTTCTTGGTTTTGTTCTCTCCTTCAAATTCTACAACTGACACTGAAACTGCAACCTCTGTATTATGTCAGAGATATCAGCCAGTCCCTGTGGTGCTGTGGATATAGAGTATCCAGAGTCAGGGTTTTGCTCCAGCCTGTGAATTAATATGCAAAATTTCTCATCTGAAGCCCCGGTACCAGACATGCTCAGAGACATTCCACTCCAGTAAGTCACTGGAGATGAAGTCCCAGGGTTGTTTGGGTTGGAAAGAACCCTAAAGATCACCCAGTTCCAACCCCTTTGCCATGGGCAGGGACACCTCCCACAGCCCAGGTTGCTCCAAGCCCCATCCAACCTGGCCTTGAATATTTCCAGGGATGGAGCAGCCACAGCTTTCCTGGACAACCTGTTCCAGTGTCTCACCACCCTCACACTAAAGAATTTCCTCCCAATATGTAATCTAAATCTCCCCTCTCCAAGTTTTAAACCATTGCCCCTTGTCCTCTCGCTTCAAGTCCAAATAAAAACATTTTTTTTTCACCAAATTCCAATGTTCCCATAGGAAATGCCTTATCAGGGCAGACCAAAGGTCTAGATGGCTCGTGCCCTTTTTAAACTCCAAACTTTTTACACCAACAGTGTTTTGCAGCCAGCACTTCACCTCCTTCCTGGAGGAAGAAATAAATCCTTGTACCTCTTGGGAACCTGACTCCTTGGAACTTAATTTAAAATGGTGAAATATTCCCATAATTCTAGTGTAGCAATTCTTGCAGTAGAAAGCACAATTAGCTGTTCCCTATTGAGGTTTTCCTTGTCACCCATGATTTTGCAGACTTCTGTCTCCTTCTCAGCTGTTCATGCCATAACTTTCATTATCCTCACCACTCTTCTCTCTGCTATTTCCACTTATATTAAATCAGTTCTGAGATGAGGGGAGCAGAAATGCACATGGGGCTTCAGAGGGCTTTGCACAGCAATACAATGATATCTTCTGGTTTGATCTGTATTGTTTTCCTAACAGTTCCTAGCACTCAATTTGCTTTTTTTTTTGCTTTTTTTTTATATATATATATATATATATAAATATACCCTTGTGCATTCAGGTGATGATTTCTCTAGAAATTTTTATTACCATTTCAGCCCTGAGAGGTGACAGTCAGATCAGTGATGATCTCTGCACATGTAGAATCAGAACATGGCTTTTCTGAGTGCATAGCTTTACAGTCTCACTTTTTTTTTTTTGGCAACAGCATTGTACCTTGCAAGCCAGAGACACCTCCTTGAGATTCCCAGGATAAACATTGTAAGAGAAGCTGCAAAAAATTCTCTGCTCTCCAGCAAAGAGATATTGCAGTGCTCTGGTAACACCAATATTCAGCTGGATCTGCCACCTCTGAGATCCAGGGGGAGAGGCTGGGGCTCCTCAGTATTCCCATTTTTTTACTTTAAGAAATCCTGCAGCAAGAGATTACACCCTGAAGGGAAAATTCTTAGCAGCTGCAAAGGGAGATGTTCTACCAGTGAACATCACAGCATATTTGTTCTTTGTGTCTTCTGCAATGTGTCTGTGGAAATGAGGACCAAGCCCTTTCCATCCTCCCACCTTCCCTGTTTGGTCCTTTTGTAGCTCACTGCAGTTTGGGCTTTAATCCCTTCTCTAATGCTCCTTTTTCTCCCTGCTACAACCTACATCCTGATGCTTTTCATCACCTTGTGGAAAAATTGCTATTTGTTTTTTTAGCTCATGATTGCAGCAGGAAATCTGAGAAAAAAATTCAATTCTAAATATATATTCATTTTTTTTTTAAACATTCCCTTGAAATTTCAAATAAATAAATCTGCAGTGGTACTCCCCTTACTGAAACCAATCTTTCTCTGATAATAAGCAATATATCCTTAATCATTCTGTATCACATAAAATTTTGATGGAGCTATTCAGTACAATTCTTTACTTCCCAACAATGACAAATACACCCCACACATACAATGCTGCTGCATACTAAAGGGCTTGTATATGTTTTATCTTTATAAATACTGATATAATAGGTAGGGAAATTACAAACTTGAAAATAAAAAGCATCAATATTGTTGACTTGCAAAAAAAAGGAAAGTTACATTGCCTCATATTGTCATGTAAATGGAGAAGAAAATCTTCATCATTCAGGAGAAAAGCTTGTGGGAAACAGCATCATTATATATATTCAGTATAATTCAGTAAAACAAAGCACTGTGAAGTACTAGTAGTAAAGTCTAAAATCTATGGAAATCATTACTATTAATATTATACCTTTTTATATACACTGAAATCACTGGGGATATTTATTAGTAAAAGGTAGAAGTGCAGTAGCAGAAATATAATAGTTACTCTAAAATTTTCCAGGTTTTATTCTGAGGGTTATATTTCACATAAAGTGCTTTTTTTTTTTTTTTTTTTTTTTTCCCCAAAATCTTCAACATTCAACTCAAGAAGGAAAAAAAAGGCAGGCAGAGGAGAAACACAGAAGTCAGTCTGCTTTACAGGTTTTTCAGTCTCTACTGGCAATACAGTGCAGTGCTGGGACATCAAATCAGGTTTCTTGGCTTGTTCCATTCTGGTATTCCAAGGGTATTCTTATAGAATTTATCTGGTTTTAGTTGGAAACTGTTCCCCCTTGCTCTGCTCTCACAGAATCACAGAATGTTAGGGGTTGGAAGGGGTTTTAAAAGATCATCAAGCCCAAGCCCTCTGCCAGAGTAGGATCATTAGTGTAGGTCACAGTCATGGTTGTGTAGGTCTCAGTTTGATGTCACTCACGTAATTTTAGCCACCAAAAAATCTGACCCATGGTCATGATACTTGGACATCTTTCACTTTGAACTGAGAAGAATCCTCTAGAAGAAGGAGAGGTCTAAGTCCTAAATATTCACCAAGTTCTCTTCTGCCAAACTAGATCATGATACTCACCAGGAATGAATAAAACTTGGTGAATCAGTTGAAGGCATCTCCTGTAGCTCCCACTATGACAGCACAAAAATATCTTTTCAGTGCAAAACCAACCCTGGAAGAGCCAAAGTGGGGAGCATTTCAAGTGCAAAAACATCACCTGGGGGGTGACACTGCTTAAATGCTGCCCAGAGGTGCTCTGCTGAGGGGTAAGGGATGCATTCCAGAGAGGTCTGAGCCTTAGAATCATAACAACATTTTGGTTGGAAAATTCCCTTCAGATCAAGTCCAACCATTAACCCTGCCAATGTCCCCATGTCCCCAAGTACCAGATCTGCACATCACAGACTTCCCAGCAGCCAGCAAGTAAATGCTGACCCAAAATGTTGGCTACCAGTTGAGGCACTCTCTGATCCTATGCAAATAAATACTTACATCTCTATGCAGCTCCCTTAATAGAACAAAAAGATATTTAAAGCAGTTTTACTATTGCAGCACAGTTAATTTATCATCTTGAGCCAACTGCACAAGGTTCCATGGCACAGCCAGCAAATTCAAACTTGTTTGAATTCCTCAGAATAATTTACCAATTCAGCTGGGGCTTCACTATGCATCCTTTAGGCCTCTGTTATATTTTTATTAACACATCTTAAATTAAATATATAACTACTTAGAGATAAAACCACAGTTCCTTGTAGTTTAATGCAAATCAAATTAAAATGTTATACAACCTTGGACTGTTAAAAAAACAAAAACAAACAAAAAAAAATCAAACAAACAAAAAAAAAGCCAAAAAAAGAAACAAAACAAAATAAAACAAACAAGCAAACAAAAAAACTTAAAAAGCTTTTAATTATCTTTATGCTCTCTTAAAACTCATTAAAGAAATAAACCCTCAGCTCTCCAAGGTGTAACATCATTGCTTGATGTTCTACCAAGTTTAAGTATCTTTCAGGAAAATATGCTTTTGTCAACACCAGGTTTGGAGCTCAAAAGAAGAATAACAGGGTGGAATTTGCCAGTCTGTTATACATTCAGTCACATCTAATGATCTAAAATCTACAAATGTAAAATTACCCCTTCTCTTTCCCCTCCCCTCTCTAAAGCAGTAGTTAAAATATGGCAATCCATATGAGCTAAATCTTGTACTTTAATTACAAGTCTGATGTTTACATAGGAACCAAGCAGTTCAAAGTTGAATGTGCAGTAATTAAAGTATTTCCAGATGTGTTCAGTGATCCTACTCTGTTTTTACAGCCTCCAGTTGTCATATATTTTCCTTCAGCAGCTGTATTAGACATGAAAGTTAACAATTTCATTTTAAATTGTGTTTTTTGAACAAGAAATATTCCCGGATGTCAGGGCTAATGTGACCACTACCTGGATAATGAAAGCTCTGATCCAGCAAAGCACTTCAAGATGATACTTTCAATATTAGAATCACTCCCTGTTGACTGAAGTTTCCAAAAACCCAACAAACAGAGCAGACAATTCCAGAGATAATGGGAACCACACTGGGGCATTAAAAATGGGGTGAAAAACAACTTTTCCACTAAAATCTGCTAAAGTTCTTTTTGTTTTTTTTTTCTAAAATGGTGCTGTTTTCCTCTTTATTCCCTAACAGGCTATATAAAATGATTATTCATCATGCTTGTGTTTTACATTGCTAAGTGAACAGAGAAGGCTGTTGACTTCCAAATTTACTTTTCAGATGAAACAGAAAGCATGGTATTATCAGCATGAAGGTAAAATGTCCTTAGCACCAGAAAAAAAAAAAAAAAAAAAAGTGCAAAATGAAAATCTAATCTCCACCCTGGTAACATCTGAGTGCTCCTGCCTATCCCAGCAGGAAAATTACCAATTGAGCAAGCAGCAGAGATGATAGAAGAGGTTTCTCATGCAGAGAGATGCACTGTAAGCAAGGGAGTGCAGCTGGAAAATCGTTAGGATGAATAAATTTGTGCATAATGCAAAAAAAAAAAAAAAAAAAAAACAAAAACCAACCACCCCACAAACTCTAAAACACTTCAAGGCAGCTAACAACCTGACAAACCTTTTTCTTGCCCTGATTGGTTTTGATAGGCCTTAATTAAAGTCCTATCTGGTAACTTTCTGTGAAATCAGAATAGCTTAAGAGAGTCATCTCTCATGTTTGCAGGCTTCTGAGCTGCTCCCTGCTGCACACATCCCCCTCCACCTGCTCAGGAGATGAAGTAGAGCAGGCCTGGCAAGATGAAGTGCAGTGCTCCTCCAGGTTGGGATTTATTAAAATAAAAGAAGTGGCCAAGTGGGAGGAAAATAGGTCAAACATCCCAGATCCTTGTGAAAAGCTAAAAGCATCACACCTGATTTTCACCATTTCTTTCAAATGAGTTGGTGCTGTGTGTTTTCAAGAAGAATTTCAAGTATGGGAAGAAGCCTGGGTTGCTTTAAGGATGCTGGTGAGGGGAAGGAAAAGCAAAAAGCATCCCACACCCCACAGACACAGCAATGGTGCCACATCCTTGGCCAAGAGACAGGACAGCATCAAGGGGCATCCCTAGGAGCATCCATGCCCACACCTACCAGACAAAGTTGCAGCCATCTCAGGCTCTCACATGAAGTTTTGTAAAGCACTTTCCTACAATAAACATTCTCTCCTGGGCATTAAAATGGGTGCAGGGAAGTACTGAACAAGAAAAAGGTATTTCCCTTCTCCTCTGCCTCTCTGGTTTCTGTGGGTCTCAGCCTCACCTCTCTGATTAGTCACCATGTCCCTTAATTCCATTTTCTCCATAAAAACATCCAGCTGCCTGTTAAACCTCTCTTTGCTCTTTCCTTCACTTGATTTATTGGTTTTATTACTCCACCTATTACTGCATGCTGGTCCTCTAGGGATCACATCCTTTTTCTTGCAGGTGTAGACCTTGTTGTTATCAGTCATGAGACATTCTGCAGGCAATAGCATCCTCTAATTGACTTCTGGTGGAAAATTACACATACTACTGAGTGTATGTTTTGTGGTAAGCATTAGCAATGTGGCCCTGTTTGCCTATGATCAAGTCAGATTTCACACCTGGGAAAAAGGAGCAATGACATCTGGTGGTTAAAGACACTGCAGTCAAACCAGAAAGAAAGTTCAGAAGGAAATACAGTGATTTTCCTAGGGATTTCCTGGGAAATGACCTAACTAGAAATAAAACAGATCATCAAAACCGTGGAGTCATTAAATCATGAGTTGGTGTGTGCTGGGGACTTCAGGAAGGGCACAAAAGTTGATGCAGAATGCTGGGAGAAAAGATCAGAAGTCCCTTCACAGCACTTTTGGTCTGTTGGTCTGTATTTGGGGTGATTCTCCTGGCTCTGGGACCCTGGGGTGGGTGCTCAGGCACAGCCCTTGCATCTCAGTCTTTCCTCCAGGCAGAGCACTCTGCATTCAGTCTCTGATTCCCACCCCACTGAGCCTCTCTGCTCCAAGTTCCACTTTTTAGAAGACACAGTGATAAGAAAGAAAAAAAACCAAAACAAGCCAACCAAACAAACAAAAAAAAGCATCTGGCGTGGCAAATTTTTTGACACTGTCAAGTCATTTTTAGAAAGCACTAGAGATCTACAGTCATCACGAAGCAACTGGAGCCTTTAGAGGATGCTGTCCCCTTGGGTCAGACCTTCATGGCACTTCAGAGGTCATCCAGCATCTGTGTGGTCAGATTAACTTTCTTGCATGTGACAAAGGATAAACTTCTTTTCAGAACCCTGCATCCTCTCACCCCTTGTCTCAGATTCATTTTCTCCACATCTCATCAAGAGGCACATCCCTTCCTCCCATCTGGAGTAGGGGAGGAATGTGTGGTGGTGATCTTGTGTCCAAAAAACCAGGAAAAATAACTGTGGGCTACATTAGCTCTTGCTAGGCTGAGGTTTTGCAAGAGCAAAATGCTGTGGTGGGAGATGACACGGTGCTGCCTGTCACATCACCAAGCAACAAACCTGAACCTCCCGGGAATCATAGCTGGTTAAACTGATTTATCAAAATAAGGAAGTTTGCACCATGTGCAAACCACTTTAATTCAAGAGACAGCTCTTTTACCAGGTGTATTCTTATTGTCTGTTAAGCAGCAACTACAGCCATGTGGGTGCAACTTTCCCATAAATTCAATTTTGGTCCATCCACAGACAGTCCTACAATTACATCCCAGTTGCAATAGGACAAGGTTTAGTGGTTTTAAACTAAAAGAGGGTAAATTTAGGCTAAATGTAAGGAAGAAATTTTTTACAATGAGTGTGGTGAGACATTGGCACTGGTTCCTCAGAGAGGTGGTAGAAGTCCTTTTCCCCTTGGAAATATTGGATGGTCACATTGGATGGGGCTCTGAGCACCCTGATCCTGTTGAAGATGTTCCTGAGCATGGCAAAGGGACTGGACTGGATGAGCTTGAAAGTTTCCTTCCAGCCCAAAACATTCTATAATTCTATAATTCTTTGCTCATTCATGAGGTCATCCCGCTCAGGTTATCTTCACTTTATGGGAACAATACAAAGTAAAACCTTTGTCTTTTAAAATTTGGTTCCTGACCATAAAGCAAATGCTAATGAGATGGGCTCATGAGTTGCAAAGACCAAGAGTTCTTGGTGTCATTCAAAGCACAAGGAAGAACATTTTCTGCCAGATCTCTCAGATCTGCCAGATCTCTCAGATGGTGCCAGGGCCATGCCTGGTTATATCTACAATTTTTTTTTGAGGATCTCTTATGGCAGATTCATTCCTTGATCACTGTATTTCCAGTTAAATGGCACCCAGTCACTGACTGGGTGACCTAATTCCCACCCTGCAGTGAAGAGGGTGTAAGAATAAATCAAGACATAACACAAAGTAGATATTTTCCTCCCAATTTGAATGTATAACTGGAAATTACAGGGCTGTGTGTTCATCAGCACAGAAAATGCACTTCACAATTTGACATCACACATTCTGATGGGTCACATGAGTATCTTCCTGCTACAAACTGAAGCAAAAACGTGAGCTCACCACAGATGTTAATGGCTGATGTTCTTTGTGCTTTGTTATGCAGAAGGTGGGACTGTATAATCATAAGTGGTGTCTTTAAAATCTATAAAGACAAAGCTCCCCTTGTGATTAAATCATCACACACCCCCATGAGGAACAGGAGTTTTTGTCTCCCCTTTAAGGAGTGGGAAATTAGGCACAGCTTTACACCAGTCATCATTTATTTCTCCACTGAGGGGCTGATAATGGTGGAAAAACTCTGGGTGGAAAAACTCTGCTATGCAAGTAATTCATAAATATGACCATGACTTATTTTTAACCTACCCCCAGGACAAAAAGAGCCCAAAATGCAGAGTTGCAGACTTGCCCTTTCAGATATCAGCAGGAAGGCTCCAGAGATGGAAAGATGGATGCAGTCCCAGGGGCTGGAGGTTCTGTCTGTGGACCTTCATGTCCTGAACCATGGGCTCTCCCCTGAACCATGAGGACCAGGGGAAGGAGAGGGAGCTCCTGGGCTACAAGTTTTGCAGACTTCCATCCCATGGCATGTTGAGAAAAGCAGTCTGAACATAAGGATCTGCCTTTCCTCATCAGAGGGAATTGCTAAGGGATTTTGTGCTTCACACAGCCACTTCCAAAGAGGGGAATGCTAGCTATAGAATTTGGATTTTACGTGCCAGGCCTCTTTAGAGTCTCTGGATTCTCATCAGAAATGCCTCATGGAAATAAAGCCTGCAGGGAAAGGCTATTTTACTTGCTTTTGAATTTTAATAGAGGGCTCTTTTGTACAGCTACCAGGCACCTGGAAAGCATCTGGATTCTCCAGAGAGAAAGATTCCTGGGAAATACATTGCATTTGTTTCTTGTGTAGTATTGTATAGGGGTGGTAGTGTATAAATGTCAATACATTCTAGGTCAGGAGTGACCAAAAGTCACTGTAACTGCATTTGACTTTACCCCTGTTAAATGGCACTGGTAACTGCAGTGCATTTATTGTGGGACAGCCATCAGTGTCTCAGGGCAAAAAGCAGAGTAGAGAGTTGGTATGGGACAAGAGGTCTTCAGATTTCTGGAATAGAGACCCTGAGTTTCTGTGTTCTGGGATAGAGGCAACTTCAGGGAGGAAGAGTAGAAATTTAGGGAATTTCAGTGCAAAGTGCTCTGGGCAGGAGGGCTTGGGAACTCCCTGACACTGCTGACCAGGAAAGTCTCAAATGGGAATCTCACTGAGGGCAAGAACAAATGCCCTGGGAATCCTTTTCCTACCTCCCTTTTCTAAGGGAAACATGGTCAGCCTCCAGAGAGTATCTCCCATTTATTCTGGGAAGGATCTCAACATTGCTGCTGGAAAATCTAAGCCAGAAGGAGGCCAGAGGTTGGTTTCTGCTGTGTACTTAGGTGTCTACGTGCAGGAGTCTACATCAGCCATCTGTAAAAGTTCCTGCTGAAATACATGAAGAGGTAGTCAGGGCACATTGGGATGCTCTGGTATCTTACCTGGACTACAGTTGCTAACCCAGGAGTGGCCATATGTCTCAGAGCATCAGTGTCAGACCTCCCAGCCCTCATCCAGCTGTCCCAGGTACCCCACAGCCTCTGTCCTGCAGTAACTGCTTCCACCCAGGCAATGCAATCAGCCTTAGAGCTCCTTGGTCTTGATGTGAACCATCTAATCCTCCATCTTCCTCCATCACCAGGGCAGGGAGTGGTGAGATGGTCACCCCATCATTCACTCACCCCACTTTCTGCACTGCATCTCCTCTGCCAAAGCCATCACAGCACTTTCTGCACTATGGCTGCTGGTGGCTTCCACTCGTCCTTCACCCACTCTGTCCACACTTGCCACCCATCAGACCCAAAGGAATAACCTGTCCTAGGGACTTGTATCTCAGTGTGTGTCAGGGAATGAGAACTCTCCTGTTGGAACATGGTCTGTGGGACTGAGATGCCTGCTGAGCTTCTCAAGCACCATTTCTACCTTCTGCCAACACCCACAAAGCAGCAAAAGGCATCAATTCCCCTTTGATCAGGAGTACAAATAGGGAATATTAACAGTAATATTATGGTCAATATCTGCCCTGCAGTACTGATTCCCAGGAACTCAAGTGAGCTGCAGAGCTTTTTGGTCTCTGCTCAACAGTCTTATCTAATTAATCCCCATCTTCCATCAAAAAAATTATCAGTTAGGAAATGGGAGCACAAAAGGGTCAAGTATAATGCTGGAATATTATGATCAGACTCAGGACTTGGTCTCTGGACCACTTGAGTCCAGCTCAGCTCCTAATCCAACCTTAGCTGCAAGCCTTTTGCCTGGTGGTACAGGAAAAACTGCACTGCTCCTGGGCTTCTGGGAGTTTTGCTGCCAGCTAGAGGACTGCAGCCTCCAGGGTTGCCTAAGCACCTTGCTGCCAAAACTGAATTGCAATGTGGCTTATGCAGTTTTGCTTGATTTACTTTGTTCCTTTGATGTGCAGGGATTTAGTGATGTGCTTAGCAATACGGTAGCATGAGACACATTGCATAAAATCAAATCACTGCTGGGGCAGATGCTTCCAGATTTAAAAGCTTGATTGGTACCACTGACACGTATCTGCCTAACTGCAGGCTGGTTTGCCTGAGAGTCAGCCTGTGGGGGCTTCTCAGGACCCCTTTTAGTCCCAAAACCACAGTAACAAGGCTTAGAAGTCATCCTTTGAACCTCAAGGTGAATGTTTTAGGTCAGTAGCAGCTGATCTGTAACATTCAGGCTGTACCAGTGTCTCTAAAGGTCTGCTTTCAGCTCTGATTCATCAGCAAGCATCACTCTTCTCGCCTCCCTTCACCACCCTGCCAGCTGTGGACATGGCCAGGGTGACCCAGATATTTGTCTCCTCCAGGCTGGATTTTACCTTGATTCACAGCCTCTAAAACAGGACATGAAACAGATGGACAGGTCCTACCTTGTTCACCTAGGAATTGCTTCATGCTCTGGGACATGTCAAGCAGCACTCAAAGTTCTCTGCTGGTGATGGGTCAGCTCACAAACACATCCAGGCTCTCCCTGTGATTCCTCAGCCACCACTCCAGCCATCTCTCCTGAGGCCAGGGCAGCTCCCAAACGTGAGGATGGAGCATGTGGCATCAGGGAAAAAGCATAATCAGTGGGACTGAGTTATCTGACAGGTTGTTTATGAATATTCCACCTACCTATAACTGCAGGATCTTAAATATCTTTCTCAGTCTATCTATGCCATCTCAGGCTTTCTCATCACATCTCTCCTCTCCTCTCCTCTCCTCTCCTCTCCTCTCCTCTCCTCTCCTCTCCTCTCCTCTCCTCCCCTTATCTCCTCCCTGGGATTGGGATGGACACACACTGGGCTGTTCAGGACACAAAGCCAGCAACCTCTGAGCTTTTCCATCCCAGGAATGGGACTCATCTCACCTGAGTGTCAGGATTTAGCCTGACTCATCTAAGCTTTCCCTTCATGGCCAGCTGAGAGACACAAACTTCTTTTGGTGCCTTCTTATTCCTATTTTACATATTAATCTTGGGAAGGACAAGACCATTTTGGGGAGTTACCTACCTGGCTGGTTTGTCATTGGGAATGCTATGCAGAGAGAGTGATCAGAAATTAAAGTACTGACTGTTTGAGATTTCCATCAGAATGTTCTTTGGGGTGCTGAGCCTGCATGGTTCAAGTCAAAAGGTGCAGAAGGACAAGGACTAATCATGAAGGCTTTTAAAAGTAA
>NC_092422.1:3223666-3333666 GCF_036169615.1 Heliangelus exortis | reverse complement strand
GTCCCTCAGCACTTGAATGACACCCTCATTTTTCTGAGCTGTTCAAAGTTGTTTGCCCTGGTTGCAGCTTCTGGAATAGCAGTAATGTATTCTCTCTTTTCCCTCTCCAGATGATTGCAGCATAATCTCCTCCTCATTTGATTTATTTAAGCAGGCCTTCAGATGCTCCAGTAATGGGAGTCATTTAGGGCCCTCTGCAGATATGTATTTATTTATTGCTGTTCATTTAAAACTGCAGAGCCAGTTGGCAGGAGAGAGACAAGACTTGGGGTCACAAGGATGTTAAATTATTCGCTGTCAAAAATAGCTGGTTGAGAAAGTTAAATTCAGCAAGGTCGTTCAAGGTCACAGTCAATCACTGGTGGGAAGAGAAGGGCATTAATCAGGGTCATCAGAACCAAAGGACCAGCCCTTGGTGATGAAAAGGGAAAATGTTACAACTCCTCTTGGTTTTTTGGGGTTTTTTTGGCAGAAGCAGCTCTTGGGGGAGAAGCCAAATTGCTGTCCTTGACATGGCAAGGAAACTGAGGTTCTTGAAAGGCAGATTTGTGACACTCATGGAGAACTTGAGGAGCCCTGGGGGGGTCCAGGCCAGGGATTCCATCCTGAGGTTGACTTTTGTGATGCTTCTTCCAGGAAGATCCTTGAGCAGTGCTTAGCAGGGGTGGAATTCTCAGAGGGCATCTGAGATCATGGAATTGCAGTGATTCAACCCTCTCCTCAGTTCTGCTGCCTGATCACAGAGTCATGGAATGCTTTTGGGTTGGAAAGAACCTGGAAGGGACCTGGAAAGGACATTTGAAGTGTTGAAGCCCAGGTTGGATGGAGCTTGGAGCAACCTGGTCCAGTGGGAGGTGTCCCTGCCCATGGCAGAGGGTTTGGGACTGGATGAGCTTTAAGGTCCCTTCCAACCCAAACCATTCTGTGATTCTGTGGTTCTAGGTACTGCAATATTGGCCTCAAATGTGCCAGCCCAGCCCTGCAGCACTTTGGGGTCTTCTGCATTTAAGGAAGATGAGGCTGGGGGAGGTTTGCAGGTGGGGAGCTGAAGAGCTAAAGTGCTGTGCAGGATGGGGAGATGTCACCTGAAGGGCACCTTGCAGGATGCAGATGGGAGCATTTCTCACCCTCTTATCCCTCATTCTTTTTAGGATCCAGGAACCAAGCCTGACACGGCCCCTCTAATACTGGGCTATCAAAGAACCTGAAATCATCTTTTTTTTTTTTTGAGGAGAGAAACCCTCATATTTTCAAGACTTCCAGATAGAAGGTGATGGGTTTAAGAATAGCAAGGAACTGAGTAACAGCCAATGGTAGAGCTCCATCTGCCCTGCCATCCATCCTTTTCATGGACTAATATAGAAAACAAGGAGATGATAACCACTCCCAGCACCACATCTCTTATGTTCCTCTTCAACTGAAAAGAACAAAATCTTTCCTAAAACCCCAACGGGATGTGAGGACCAGGTAGGAAAGTCACAACCAGGTAGGAAGGTCACAACCTATGGGTGCTGCCCTCTGCCAAAGCCCTGAGACATCAGCAAATAGAAGAGGAGGCCAAGAGCTCCCATCTTGCCAGGGTTCCTCACAGAATCATAGAACTGGCTGGGTTGGAAGGGACATCAGAGATCATCAAGTCCAACCCTTGATCCACTCCCCCCGTGGTTCCCAGCCCATGGCACTCAGTGCCACATCCAGGCTCTTTTGAAATATCTCCAGGGATGGAGAATCCACCCCTTCCCTGGGCAGCCCATTCCAATGCCTGATCCCCCTCTCCAGAAAGAAATTCTTTCTAATGTCCAACCTAAACCTCCCCTGGCACAACTTGAGACCATGGCCTCTTGTCTTGCTGAGAGTTGCCTGGGAAAAGAGCCCAACCCCCCCCTGGCTCCAACCTCCTTTCAGGGACTTGGAGAGAGTGATGAGGTCTCCCCTGAGCCTCCTCTTCTCCAGCCTCAACACCCCCAGCTCCCTCAGCCCTTCCTCACAGCATTTCTGCTGGATCCCTTCACCAGCCCAGTTGCCTCCTTTGGACCTGCTCCAGCACCTCAATCTCCTTCCTGAGCTGAGGGGCCCAGAACTGGACACAGGACTCAAGCTGTGGCCTCCCCAGAGCTGAGCACAGGGGCAGAATCCCTTCCCTGGACCTGCTGGCCACGCTGTTCCTGAGCCAGCCCAGGATGCCACTGGCCTTCTTGGCTACCTGTGCTCATGGCACAAGCAACACCAGAGCACTTGAAAGTCAACATCATCACCTGACAAAAAACCTTCCAGGACATCCTTCAGCCATGAAGGATGGAGAGGACCAGGGCTCTTCTGCTTTGGCAGGGATGCACCTCTGCTTGGGAGCAGGGAGCATTGGGGGAGTTCAGGCAATGACCTTGATTTTTCCATGGGGTTTTCCACAGGGAGAAGCAAGGACGTTTGGAAAACAAGGAGGTGGCCAGCAATCCCAAATTCCCTGGAGCTGAGAGGCAGGGAAGAAGCAAATGGCACCAAGGTCCTCTCAGCTGCTCTTTATTTATGACAGGTCAGAAGGTGACCTAACAACTGCTGACTCCAAATAGCCCTGCCAAGAGCTTTTTAGGCAATTTTCCTGCTGATGCTCTTCTTCACCCCAGAGATTAAAAAAAATTACAGGTTGTTTTGGTTTTTTTTCCCCCTCTTTGTCACCATCTCTGCTTCAGCTCCCAGCACACAGACATCCAAAGCTCCAAAGAGAGGTGGGCACAGCAGAGCCACACACCAAGGCACTTCCCTTGCTTGATGTGACATTGGGAGAACTTTTGATCTGGGCTTCCCAAGCCTCAGTCAAGGCTGGGATTGATGGAATAACTTTAGATTTTCACTGGTGGAACTGAGCCTGGGATTTGCTTGGTAACAGCTTCCCTCTGCTTCCATTCACACTGGCTGGGCAAACCAGTGGCTTAGTTCTGATATCAGGAGGATTGACAGAAAAAAAGAAGATTTGCTTTCCCTGAGCAAATCTTAGAAAACGTTGCTGTGTTTTGAGTTTCAATTTGTTTCCCATTTGTTTTCCCAGTGCTGCCCATTTATAATCAAAGCACCACCTGGTTCCTGTGTCAAAAAGAGACTTTGTCCTTCCAGGTGGTGATCCTCAGATTTTGCTTTTGGATCTCCTTCCTTGTCTCTTGGATCTCCTTCCTTGTCTCTTGGATCTCCTTCCTTGGCTTTTGGGTCTCCTTCCTTGGCTCTTGGATCTCCTTCCTTGGCTTTTGGGTCTCTCTCCTTGGATTTTGGGTCTCCTTCCTTGGCTCTTGGATCTCCTTCCTTGGCTTTTGGATCTCTTTCCTTGGATTTTGGGTCTCCTTCCTTGGCTCTTGGATCTCCTTCCTTGGCTTTTGGATCTCTTTCCTTGGATTTTGGGTCTCCTTCCTTGGCTCTTGGATCTCCTTCCTTGGCTTTTGGAGTGACCAACTCAAGGGAGGAGCCAACAAACCCTGAACCTTGAGGAATTGCTCTTGACCAAGTCCTTGCTACCACATGTATAGAGCAAAAGTCCCAGAAGATGCCAGGGCCAAGCTGGCTGAGATGATTGCCTACAAGACAAGACAGAAAGGTGAACAGCCAATATATATGAAAGGACAAATTTCCCCAGGGATTTACTCCTTTTGTGCAATATATTTCTGACTGAGACACCTCCAACACCCACCCTGTGTTGGATCTCCAATATCTAACACCAAACATACTCAGATATCCACCACAATCCACTGCATTTCAGAGAAATAGAAGTTCCAGAGAGACTGAGGATAATTTTCCATGTGCCCCAAGAGTCCCTTCAACCCCCTGCACCAGGAACCCTGCATCCATGTTTTTATCACACTCAATCCCAGGAGAATTTGTCACCAGGAGATTTCCCCATCATTACCAAAGCAGATGTTTTACTCCACAACCTCCTCTCCTTCAGCGAGGAACATCACTAGGAAATGGCCTGCAGGCTTCTCCAGTATTTCCTTCTATGTTTTATTTCCTTCTAAAGAATCCAGAAAAGGGCAACAAAGTCGGTGAAGGGTCTGGAGAACAGATGAGGAATGTCTGAGGGAACTGGGGATTTTTAGTCTGGAGAAAAGGAGGAGGCTGAGGAGAGACCTTGCTCTCTACAGCTCCCTGAGAGGAGCCTGGAGTGAAGGGGAATTTGGTGCCTTCTCCCTCATAAGAAGCAACAGGACAAGAGGAAATGGCCTCAAGTTGCAGCAGGATCAGATTGGATCTGAGAAAGGGCTACAGGCTGCCCAACCTGGTGGTTGAATCAGCATCCCTGGAGGTGTTTAAAAGATGTGTGGATGTGGTGCTTGGGGAGATGGGAGAGCACTGGATTCATCAAATGGTTGAACACGATGATCTTAAAAGGTCTTTTCCAAGCAAAATGATTTTGGGAGTGTGTTTTGCTCATCAGCCTCAACCTCGACCCCACCATCAGCTTGCAGCAAGTCCAGAGCTCGGGCTGATTCCTCCACTTGGTGGGGAAGCCAACCCCAAACCTCTGCTCCTGGGCTGTCTCTGATTATAGAGCCTGAGTATTAATTAGAGAGGTCACCTCTGGATCTCAGCTTCATCCGGGCTTAGCTTCAAACTCTCAGCAAGCAGCAAACCATCAGTGCCATCAAGATTTATTTGCTGCAGCACAAAGTGCCTGGAAAGGAGGAGCTGAGGGTGTGGGGAGATCACCAGCAGTGATCTCCTTCTTCATGGCAACCCCAGCAGCATCCTGGGCTGAGCCCTGGACCCCAGCTCAGATTCTGTGTCCACCAGAGCCTTGAGTTGGGTCCAGCCCTGCTCAGAAATCCTCCCCTTTTCTTGCAGTCTTCTAGCAATTGGCTTCTGCCCTTTTCTCCTCTGCAAGTTTTATGTTTTAGGGGAAAATACTGCACAGTAGCCAAAAAGGAGCATGTAGGAGAAGGAGATGTTCCCAAATGTACTTTTTTTATTTCACAGAGATCTTTGACACCAGTAGTTTTTCATTGCTGCCACTTTGTGAGATGGACTCAACCAGCATTTTAAAAGCTCTGGATCCAACTTTTTATCATAGATTGGGGAAAGCAGTGGTTGCCCAGCTCTGCTGCTGAAACTGCTGCTGGTTACCACCTGTGTTGTGCAGATATCCCCCTCTTACACACCAGCAAAACAGATGACAACAATACTGCTGCCATCTCATGGACCTCAATTCCCCCTCTTTTTCAGAGGTTCTGAGAACAAGGATGTGTCAAGCAAAAACCTTGAGGAGAGCATGACATGAATTGTAAAGGGTCTGTGTAGCAAGTGGAGGCTCAGGCACTGCACACATGGTGCTGAGGTCCCCTAAATCTTCAGAGGGTTCATACATCAACCCCCAAACTATGATTTGCCTGTGGCCTAACTAAGCTTCAGCAAATCCTGCTGAGCCAGCTATGTTTTTTTTCTTAAAACCTCATTTTCTTAGTCCTCCAGAGAGCTTCCCCCCCTCTTTTGCAAAGCACAACTGCATTAGTCAAGTAAATGAACAACAATTCAGTTTCTGAGCAGACCTGAGGTGCTGCCAAGGAGCTGTTGCCTCATTAAATCTGTGTCATATCTGCTTTCACTCACACAAGGATGTATGTCTTGGCTGCTGGGCAGAGTACACAGGCTCAGAATTTGGGCTTTTTTTGGTGTGCTTCAGATTCTTGGTTGGTTTTGTTTGTTTGGTTGGGTTTTTTTAGGAGATGGCATCATGCAGTCTATGGGCAGAGCAATGGGAAAGGAACCTGGAACCACAAAGATGCTCAGAAGATGATCAGAGGGCTGGAGCACCTCTCTTGTGAAGACAAACTAAAAGAACTGGGGTTGTTCAGCTTGGAGAAGGCTCCAGGGAGACCTTGGAGCATCTTCCAGTGCCTGAAGGGGCTCCAGAAAAGCTGGGGAGGGACTTAGGACAAAGGCTTGGAGCGATAGGACAAGGGAGAATGGTTTCATACTGAAAGGGGAGATTGAGATGAGATTTTAGGAAGAAATTCTTTGCTGTGAGGGTGGTGAGAAACTGTCCCAGGTTGCCCAGAGGAATTGTGGATGTGCCCATCCCTGGAAGCATTGAAGGCCAGGTTGGATGGGGCTTGGAGCAACCTGGGCTGTGGGAGATGTCCCTGTGCATGGCAGGGGGGTTGGAATTAGATGACCTTTAAGGTCCACTCCAATCCAAACTATTCTATGATTCTATGATAACCCTGTGACTATGTAAAAAAGCAAATGTTAATCTGGCTTTCAGAGAGAAGCATATCCAGCTCACAGCATTTTCTGGTTTTCCATGTGGAAGGATGAGCAGTTACTCTGGTTCTTTCTGGATCCTGCAACCCTGCTGGCTTGTGCTGGAATTCCACCTGCTCACTACCAAACCTGGCTGGGATTTGGAGAGGAGATCTAGGGAAAAAGGCAGGAGGTGCTGCAAGAAGTGGCAGAGAGGATTCCCAGCTTGGCTCTCTGCCCTCTGAATCAGCAGGAAAAGAATTCCTGTCCCAGGCTAGCAAGAAGGGATAGCAGCCAGCTTCATCATTAGATGGTCTTCCTTACAATCTGAGGTCCTTATTTTTAAATAAATCAAATCATCTCACTTATTGGCCATTTGCAGAGAGGGGTCTGTAATAATTAACAAAGAAGTGCATTGTGTGAAGGATTTGTCTTTAAAAAAGATGAGTCCTGAGTGATGTTTAAACATTGATTTCTCCTAATGCTTGATCCATGCCAAGTTCTCATCATGGTGTTTGGATGAGGTTGTTGCTGAGGTGGCTGTAAAAACCTGAGATGGGGCTGCAGGTGTGTCCCATGGTGCTCACTGAAGAGGAAGGGATCTGCTGGCATGTAACCATGGCAGGGGGAAAGGGGTTTTTACTCCATCCTGAACATCTACACCACGTGATGGGAGCTCCTGGACAAGCCCACCAAGTACCAGATGTCCTGGATACTTCTGAAGAGCCACAGTTGCTCTGGGGGGGTATAAATGAGTTGGCTGCAAAGAAAAATTGAAAGTGAACTGAGAGATTCAGGAGGACGTGGCCCAGAAATCTTCAGCAGAAACAACTCCACAATGTTCCTCAGCCCTCCTCCTCCAGTTTATACCAGTAGCAAGGAAACACAGCTGGTCTCTTCCAGGCAGAACAGTTCTGTGAGTTTGTTTGCTTTCCAGATAATAAAAATATTCCTTCTGTAACAGCTCTGCTTTGATGACATTGCTCACAGGTTTGCTGCTGGTTTTCAACTTGTAATACAGGGATCTACTGGGGAAAGTCCAAGGGAGAACTATGGGGGTGATGAAGGGACTTGGACATCTCTCCTATGAAATAAAACTGAGAGACCTGGGGCTGTTCACCCTGGAGAAAAGGAGGCTGAGAGGGGATTTTATTAAGCTCTATAAATATCTGAGGGGTGGGGGCAAGAGGAAGGGGACAATCTCTTTGCAGTGGTGCCCAGCAATGGGACAAGGAATAAGGGGGCTAAGTTAGAACATGGGAAGTTCCACCTCAACATAAGGAGAAACTTCTTGAGTGTGAGGGTGATGGAGAACTGACCCAGGCTGCCCAGAGAGGCTGTGGAATCTCCTTCTCTGGAGACTTTCAAATCCCACCTGGATGGGGTCCTGTGTGACCTTCTCTGAGTGATCCTGCTCTGGCAGGGGGGTTGGACTGGATGAGCTCCAGAGGTCCCTTCCAACCTCCAACATTCTCTGATTCTATGAACCAGCACTTAATCTTGTTTTCATTCCAGTCAAGGTGAGATCTTCAGACCTAGAAGAGTAAAGAAAAAATCCAAACAAATAGAAGAGGAAAAACAAAAAATTGAACAACAAAACCTTTGGAGGATTCTAAGTGAAGCAGATCCACGTAAGCAATGACTCCCATGGGTCTGGACAGGTTTGCCTGGGTGGGGACTGGATTTGGCTGTCCTGGTCATGGCTTCTCTTACCTGGGGAGAGAATCAAAGAATCACAGAATGGTTTGGGTTGGAAGACACCTTAAAGATCATCCAGTTCCAATCCCCTGCATGGGCAGGGACCCCTCCCACAGCCCAGGTTGCTCCAAGCCCCATCCAACCTGGGCTGAGACACTGCCAGGGATGGGGCAGCCACAGCTTCCTTGGGCAACCTGGGCCAGGGGCTCAGCACCCTCAAATTCAAGAATTTCTCCTTCCCATCTCCTCTCCATCTCCCCTCTTGCAGCTGGAAACCCTTCCCCCTCGTCCCATCTCTCCAGACCCTTGTCCAAAGTCCCTCCCCAGCTTTCCTGGAGCCCCTTCAGGCACTAGAAGATGCTCCAAGGTCTCCCTGGAGCCTTCTCTTCTCCAGACTGAACACCCCCAACTCTCTCAACCTGTTCCAGGCTCTCCCTACCCTCAAATTCCAGAATTTCTTCCCCATCTCCAACCTCAATCTCCCCTTTCTCTCCAAGTTTTAACCCATTTCCCTTCTCCTCTCCCTACCCCCCCGTGTCCAAAGCCCTCCCCCAGCTTTCTTGGAGCCCCTTCAGATATTGGAAGGTTGCTCTGAGCTCACCTGGGAGCCTCCTCTTCTCCAGGCTGAACAACCCCAATCCCTCAGCCTGGCTTCCCAGGGAGCTGCTCAGCCCTCTGAGCATTTCAGTGGCTCCTCTGGACACCTTCCAGGAGCTCTGTGTCCTTCTGATGATGGGGACTCCAGAACTGGACACAGGACTGGACACACTGGTCTAAGCAGAGCAGAGCAGAGGAAACTGGCCTCCTTCCTAGGCTTCTCCAATGCTGCAATATTTTAACCAATTTACTCTGTTCTCCTGCTGGGCACTGAGTCAACACTCAGCTCTGAGGATAAAACGATGCTGGGGTGAGGCAGCCACATAAATCACCTCGACTCTGCCAGCCTATAAATATTGGGGCTTTGACATCAGTTTACATCAGCAGAGTAACTCAATTAATTAATTCCTTTTCTGTGGGATCCTCTGAGCTGCTGCTCATTAGCATTCACCTGCCTGATCCCAAGGAGGAGAAACCACCGAGTCAGAGCCCTCCACATCCTCAGAGGTCGCTGGGTGCTGTGCTGGGGTTGTGCAGACTGCAGGAAGCTCTGCTGGTCCCTGTGCTGGCTCTACCCTGGGTGTCAGGGCCATTAATTACTGCTAATTTCATGAAGCTGCTGTGTGCCTCTCTGCATGCCAATGACAAAGCCATTCTCAGGGAAGGAGATGGGGTTGGATGTTTTCCTTTGGCTGTTTTGGATGCTGGATGCACTGAGAGCCTTGGGTGTTGGATCTTGGGGGTGTTTCACCCTAGGTAGGGAATTTAGGAACCAGGATGCTGAGGTAACTCTCCTGATATCAAAATAGGTCTGAAATAAGTTGGTGGAGGTCCTGCTTGTAGCTTGGGCTGGTTCATCCATCACATGTGGTGCTCCACACAACTCAAGTTGTGTTGGCAAACACCCAGGGTCCCTCCCAGGCAGAAGGTGAATGAGGACATTATCCCAGCTCTGTTTCTGCTTAGGATGCAAGGGACCTCCAGGTGCTCCAGGTCTCATCACATTGTCCCCTCTCAGGTGACTGAGGCCAAGTCCAGACATTTCTCCTTATTCTGCTTCTGTTGATTTTCCCTCCCAGGCCAGGGAGGGATTGATTTTCCCACTCCTTGGTGGAGCTGCCTGTTTCTCCTGTCTTCACTGCTTCACCCCAATCTGGTGTTGATCCTACCCCTTCACACAACCCACGTTTCCCATCTTAACTGCTGGAGAAGGGGAAGTGGAGACAGAGCAGATGACCCTGAAAAGTGTTTGCTGGGGACCCTGAGCTCTGCTGGGTGACTACCAAATCATCACCCTGACCTCTGTCTAGTTGGAAATCTTGGTTTGCATAAGGCCAGGAGATAAGATAATATGTCCAACACAAGTCCTTGGTCCCTCTGGGTAAGAGCCAAGAGCACTTGGGCTGCTTGAGGTACAATCAGAGGAAAAAGGAGTCACCCACCAACCCACAGTGGAGAGAGATCCATCAGAGCTCCAGTCATGACTCCATTCTCTCCAAAATCTTCATGCACCAAAGGGCCAGGCTGGATTGCCAGCTCCTCTGCAGGGATTAAAAGTGTTGCAAATACACAGCTTCAGCTTTAGGCTTTGACCAGGCTGCATCAAGGGGAAAAAAAAAAAAAAACCAACAAAGGGGAAGAAGGAATGGGAAATTAATAAAGTCGAAAGTAAATTTTGCAGCCTTGAAAGGGAATTGTCAAGCTCCAAATTGAATTTTCTGGTTGGGAGGAGGTCTTGGATAGAACCACAGTGTTTTTATCCCCAGGGAAATTACAAAGTATTGCTCAGTTCTAGGTTGGCCACAAACTCAAAATGCAAAGCTGGATTTCACCCAGCCCAGCATCTGAGAAGTGGGTGTCTGCCAAGCTTGGATGTGCCTTGGTGTGCAGCACCACCCAGGGGAGGTGGCACTGGCTCCTCCAGACATTTACACCACTGGCTCTGAGGTTTCCTGCCCTGGGGTTTGGCCCCCAGATATTTAGTTCAAGGTTGATCCTTCAGAAACAAAGCTGCATGAGCAGAAGAAAAGGGAGTCTCTTGAGTAAGACCTGGGAGAGCTGCCAGGGAAAATAACTGGGGAAAAAAAAGGGGAAAATAACTGCTGGTCACTACCTGCCCCTGACTGCTGGGGGGTGATGGGGCTTGCTGGGTGTTTACTGGTCCCCAGTTTCTGCCTGGAGAGGTGTTAATCTCACTGAATTAACAGAAAAGGAAGAGGCCCAGGATGTACAAAGTGCAGGCTCCAAGCTGATGGCACATCCACCCAGCTCCTGCCTTTTCCTCTCCCACCTGTGCCAAACACCAGAATTCCCTTTCCAAAGGGAAAGGCTTTGAGGATGAGGAGATGCTACACTGGTTACAGTCAGCCCTACACCTCCCAGCAAGGTCCAGCACTGAAAGGGTCTCAGGACAAGGCAGTAAAGATCAGGGAACCCCAGAGCCTTGCACTGGAGTTCAAAATAAACCCAACCACACCTCCATTTTAAAATCTTTCTGTATTTCCTGGATGGCTGCAGGTCATACCAGTCAGAGACTGCTTTGGGTCTGAAGGGGCCTTAAAGATCCTCCAGTTCCAACCCCCCTGCCATGCCCAGGGACCCCTCCCACAGCCCAGGTTGCTCCAAGCCCCATCCAACCTGGGCTGAGACACTGCCAGGGATGGGGCAGCCACAGCTTCTCTGGGAAACCTGGGCCAGGGGCTCAGCATCCTCACAGCAAAGAATTTCTTCCTAAGATCTGAATCTAACCTAAATTTCCCCTCTTTCAGTTTGAAACCATTCCCCCTCATCCTGTTGCTACACACCCTTGTAAAGTCAGCCCCTCCCCAGCTTTCCTGGAGCCCCTTCAGGCACTGGAAGATGCTCCGAGGTTTCCCTGGAGCCTTCTCCAGGCTGAACACCCCCAACTCTCTCTCCCTGGCTCCAGAGCTGCTCCAACCTCTGAGCATCTTTGTGGCCTCTTCTGGGCTCACCCCAACCCTGGACACTCCATTTCCTTCCTGTTTTGGGGACCCAGCCCTGCAGGGACATCTCACCAGAGCAGAGCAGATTTACTGCTGTGGTGAAGTGTACACAGCTCCACAGGAGATAATCCCTTGCTACTCAGGGAAACACATCAGAGAAGACAGGAAAATTGTATTTAAAACAAAATTCTTTAATAATTTTAACTATAAAGACTCAAATTAGTGCTTGACTGCAGCATGAATAACAAATGAAACACATTAAATATTTCAAAGCTTTGCAAAACAAGATATGCTGATACAGGTAAGCCTAATGTTAGTTACCAGCTGGTTTGGTACAAAGAATCAGTTCAAGATATCAAAATTGTCAATAAGTGTTGCTCAGCAGAGCTGTGTTTTACAGGTCAGCTGCTCTTCCTCTGTCACAGTGTCATTATCCATCTGCAACAATACACTGAATTTCAGGAAAAAAAAAAAAATGTTACATCCCAATGAATAGTGTCAATGTTAGAAAGTTTGGTCACACGTGGGGTATTTCATGTCCCTTACAGGTGTTTGCTGAGACAGTAAACATCATCAACACATTCAGCCAACAACTGTTCAGAGTCCATCAGTCAACATCAACTTGGAAAATCAAGAGAAAAATCAGTTCCTGTTTAGTCTCAGGAGTCTAATGACTGCTTATGCTGCTTGAAACTCTCTCCTAAAATCCAAGAAGCAATAATGCACACAACCCAAACTCCTCTCCTCTAAAATAAAGCCAGAGCTTTATTTTAGACAACATTTTGGGACACATTTTGCTAAGAGCATGTGTGAAAGCTCAGTCTGTTCAGTGCTGGCTTTGGAGCCACATCTAAAAATTCCAGAGCTTTGGGGAAAGAGGGATGAATCTGAGATTGTGCTTACAGATATTCCTGTGGACAAATATTGAAAAGATCCTTTATCTTTGCATGGTTAAAAGCTCAACAATCTGCTCTAAACATGAGGCAGATTCAACTTGAGTGAAATATGTGCAAAAAAAAAAAAATTGCAGGCACTGCTTTAGGGTCTTGCTTTAGCTGGACTGTGAACTTGGTTCTGCTTGTACCTGCAATTCTATGCTAATTAAATTTAAATACTTTCAACAAGTAAAAAGAGAGTTCTGAAGTAAAGTAAGAGGTTCAGGCATCAACCCTGTCCTCAAAATTTGTATATGGGAACCCTTGTGTCCCCAGTCCAGTAACAGGGCTCCAGTAATAGGGCTCTGCATAAAGTGCTTGCTGGACTGGTGTGTCCTCCCACTGCCTATGGCTGAAGTATGGACACTGAAATAAACACCAGTTGCAGGGCTAAATCCCTAAACCAGCTTCCAAAAATCTTAAGAGATGCCTCAGGGACAGGGGGTAGTCAGGCACAAGTCTGAATCAAGCAGAAGCAGCCACATGCTGCATAACTACATTGCTGGGGAGCAACTAAAAACAGTGTTGGAGGAGAATTTTTAATAAAAAAAAAAACCCGAACAAACTGACCTCCTACCTACCAAAGATCTTGTATTATGGACCCCAGGAGAAAAAAAAAAAGCCTCAGCTCTCAGGAAAACCTTGTGAGAGAGATCAGGCACTTGGGAGCTGTAAGCAGGTGTGAGGGAAACTGAACCAAGAAACCCAAACCCAAACCAAAAAACCCAAAACAAATCTTCAATAGTTACACAGCAAGTTCCCTGCAGTTACACTCTGGACTCCCAAAGCTGGCAGAGGACATTCCAGAGGGGTAGGAAATGGATTAATTCCTCTACAAAACAATCTGTGTCAAGTCCCATCCTCATTAAAAAACCCAAACATCTGAATAATCTGCAATGAACCCAACATAAGAGAGTCTACAGCATTTCTATGATAAAGAAACTGCAGTTTCTCTCTGGACTCCCAAAGCTGGCAGAGGACATTCCAGAGGGAATTCCTTTACAAAACAATCTCTGTCAAGTCCCATCCTAATTAAAAAACCCAAACATCTGAATAATCTGCAATGAACCCAACATAAGAGAGTCTACAGCATTTCTATGATAAAGAGTGAAGAGTCAGCACTGGAAGTTAAATGTATAAAACAGCAAAACCTCCAAATTTGTTACTAAAGTGAAGTTATGGGGAGGATGGGTGATGTAATACCAGGGGATTCTGTGCTTAATCTTTTGTTATTCCTTCCCATGTAAGATTTCTTAATCTCCCTCTGGCTATTGCTTCTCCTGGATAATAAAGGAATTAATCCCTCTTCATACAGAACTCCTGCATTTAAACAGTATTTTGTGGTTAAAATCTCCCACTGCCTACTTATATAGTGCAGGTGGGGTTTCTTTAAAGTGAACCATTTCACCTGAATATGTTAATTTAAATTATTTTGCCAAAATTAAGGTTTGATCCTGGATTCTGAGGTCTACTGAAGAAAAAAGGAATGCAGTCTTCCACTGAGAAGCATTCTAATGAGTTGTTTCACCACCTGCTATCAAATGCCAGAAAATATAACCACAAGGAGAAACAATTTTTAAAAATGCAAAATAGTATTACCAAAAATCTTGAATGCAGACTCAACAAGGTGGTTGGGACTGTGAGAAACCCTTGTGGTACTGGGAGAATTTTCTGTTGCTAAGAATTTCAGATGGAGGAGTTTGCTGAGAAACTCATTCAGCTGCTCAAAACCAAATGCACTACAGCCATAAGAATCTCCTGCATTTCAAATCACTGTATTTCCCTTCAGTCAAACAAAACAGCACAGGATCAGATTGAGAGAGAATTAAAACTAATTATAAACCAGTATTTGCCATCACACCTCTTCCAAAATCATGTAAAACAAAGTCACACTGTTTGCAGCTTAGCTCTAAATGTAACTTAGGGCTCACTTCACCTGCCTGAATTCAAGTCCTCCTACTCATACCTCTTGCTAAAGCAGCCAGACTTCTGCCCACAGATGAACAGCAGACTGAGCACAACCTGTAAGTGACAGACACTGAACAAATCAGGATGTTTATGGAGAATGAACAATCAACCAAGGATCAGTCCAACACTGGTGCCAACCCCAGGGGGCTGCGTGGTCTGAGTCAGGATAAAAACATTGTCTGCACATCCCAGCAGTGTCATTAAGGGCACAGGTATTGTAAAATACATGAACAGAGGTAGATTGGTAGGTGATAGACTGCATATTCCAATTCTGACTACAGGGTAGTCTTCTAAATACTTGTGGGTAGCACATCTTCCTTGTGCTGAAAGAAAAAAGCATTAAAATGAAGTCCAGAGATGAGTAACACTGCTGCTAACAACACTGCCTTCAAAACACTGATGAGATTCATCCTGATGGCACAGAATTCTGTTTCTTCTGTCTCCTCTTCAGTTCTGAATGATGTATTTCTTGACCTGTATCCAGAAAAATTCCTGGCATAAGGTTTGGTGTTGATCCATACTGGGAGAGGAATTTGATGGTTTTACTTTGATTTCCAAGGAGGAATTTTTCAGCTCCCAAGTCTGCAGAACTACTCCTTGCTGATTTGTGCCAAGATGATGGTTGTAAGGTGGCAGATTTTCTGGTTCTTCATGGGTGTTAAAGAGTTCATTGCTATCAAGTCTGTCCAACACATCACATAGGATTGATATTAAACAACACCTCCTACTTCCCTAATTCCCTTTAAAATAAATGTGCTCTTGAATCCTACTCAAAAAACAGCATCAAAACCCACCCACCTCAAAAGATGTAGTGCAAGAAAAGTTTGGGGTGTGCTGTTCTAAGGGTTGTAGAAAATACATCAGCCTGTCATACAAATGATATAAATAAAAAGCAATTTAAAAGACATTTAACACATCACAGGAACAAGGATGTTATGTCTCTGCAGGCACCAGAATAGGCAGTCTGAATTTCAAGTGACCTGCAGTTAAAACCTGGCTTGCCATTTCCAATATCACTCACAAGATCAGTAAGGCAGTGAAACCAAAGCACCTCTAAGTTTGGATTAATTAAGCTTAGAAGGATACACACATTAATTACATTCTTCAGAGTCTAACAGAAGGTGAAAGAAAGGCTGCTGGAAGGGTGGTAGAGGTGTGGATGGTTTTGGTCATTTGGAATGAAGGAAGAAGCCAATCCACAGTTTTTTTAAAGGTAAAAACATCAGTGACAAATGGTATGTGAGTGAAAAGCCAACAGCAGCATCAAACTAAATCAAGTGCTTTTCCAATTTTTTTTAAAACCTGACAATTTAATTCAACAAGATCTGAATCTAAACATACACGAGCTGCAAATGTGTAGAAGAATCAATAAATTTCTTTAAAATTGACCACTGTGGGGATGTCTTATCAAATAGAAAGTGGCTTTTCAGCACACTCTGCAATCACAGGGAAACCAAAGAGAGCCCCCACATCCTCCAGTAACAAAACTAAGGCCACTAAAATAAAGTTTTTGTTCTTTTTTTTTTTTTTTTTTTTTAAGTAATACCATACCTAGCAGGTGTCACAAGTGACTGCTGATGGGTCTTGCTGCTGCACTGCTCCTGCTATGGGACTCTTTTCTTAATTTACAAACCCATGTAAACATATTAATAAGAAAATCAGATACAGTGTACAAGAAGCATGCTTGAGAGAGCTTGGGGGTGAATAGGCAGGCACTTATTTTTAAGCTACATTTTAAAAACACTTCTCAAATCTCTTTATCCTTCTGGATCATAAAAGACACTTGATTCAAGACAGCATTTTCCTACTTTTCCTCTGCAGTAACATCTTTCAGTCTGAAGATCACTCACATTTCCCAACACGGATGCTGACTTTGGCTATGGGACTGGAACCCCCTGAAAACAAATCTGGTTTAAAATTTTCATTCTTTGCAGTGGTTTGCTGTTTACAGGTTGAAATGCACTGCTATCTGTACGTGCTTGAACCTCACTGAACTCACTCAAGGGTAAGTATCTTCCTCTAGCCTTGAGCTTGGGTCTGTTTAATCCCCAGAGTCCAGGGTCAGTCACGTTCCAAAAGACACAATTTTATCAGGAGTACAGAAGTAGGAATGCTACTGATGGACAGGGGGGGTGCAGCTAAACTTCAAACAGGAAAAAAGAAAAAAAAGATATCAAAGGGAGGAGACCATTTGAGTCAGCATTGATTGTACAATCAAATTTCAGCCCAACTTTTGCAGCAGTTGCAGCAAGAAAGCTTTCACCAGCTGGGGCTTTGTGATCTGGGAGACTGCTTGATAGCTACATTGCCCCACTTGCTGCTGTGGGCATGTTTTAAATCAATATAGGATGGGATTTCCAATCAGTCTGAGTGTTTTCCCTTTTTTCCTTCATAGCAGGAAGGCTAAATCCCTCAGAATATCAAAAGCAGGTAAAAATTGCATAGCATGGCAGCTAGGAGGCTCAGAGACAGACTGAAGATCTGTAGAGTCAAACCCACAGCCTCCAATATGAGGTATATTCTGAAAAACTGTGTTAGTTCAATGTTTTCTTTATGCTCACTTACTTTCATCAGCTGGGTAGACAAAAAAAAAAAATGCAGAAAGCAGAGGATTTGTCCCCTAGATTAATTCCCAAAGTCTGGTTTTAAAATGATGGTCAACTTTCCACAGAATAACCATGTGATGGGCAGATTAAAAGCAAGCAGAGTGCTGCTGATTATATTTTGGGACATCCTCAATTTCAGTCTTGATCTTTACTCCTTCTTCCTATTTCTAAATCAGAAGATGCTTCTGAAAGCCAGACCAATATTTAAGACTTGTAAAATAAGGGAAAGAGATTAATTGAAAGCTGAACTAGCACACATCTAAGGTGTTTGTCAACCTGGAGCATGAATGGGACACAGGGAATAAAAAAGGCTTAGGAAAGAGAGGCATGTAAGTAACAATTATTAAAAAAATAATAAAAAAAAGTGTTTCTTGTATTTATACAGTCAGCCTGAAGTCTCCTGATGGATCACTGGTCACACACAAATAAGAATCCTAATAATGCTTCACTACTTTAAAGTGTCTTCTGCCTGCCACACCCTGGAACATTCTCCATGATGTCCCTCACTTGGACTAAAGAGAAAATGGAAGCTTGGTACAAAAAAACCCCAAATGGCACAGGTATCCCAACCGTTCTGCTTAACATGGAAATTGCAAAGGAGGCTGTGGAAAAGCAAGATAGGATAAAGGCCGAAATCAATCATTACATACTTCATTAATTGTATAAAAGTGCAAGATTAAAGTAGTTCAGGTTAAGCATTCAGTTCACTATAGGCCACACAAATGCTCAGCTTGGCCAGCAATGGCCTGGTTTTGTCATTCAGTTACTAATATTTGTTTAAACCACAGAAAAGAACAACTGAATGAAAAAACGTCTGCAAACCACTTCAAAAATGGTTAGTTTTCTGTGACCAGCACGAAATATTAGCTCTGTATCATCAGCTATACAATATATACATAAAAATATTGTGTCTTAATCTTTGTTTTAACAACTTAGAATAAAGCTGTACTAAACATTATTTCCCTAGTCAGCCAACTCTTTGTTCTGTTCCAGCCGGCTGGCTTAGTGACACTGAAAAAAAAAGTCCTTTTTAGAGCAATGGTACTTGAATTGATCCATAATTTTGACACTTCAGCTTCTGTAACTGTTGAATTGATTTATTCAGCCAGACTGGGTGATGGATGTGTGACTGCCCAGGTCTTGGTCAAAGCTTCTTGGGTGGCTCCACAAGAAGAACAGGCCATATTCCAAAAACAAACTGTTAAAAGATAAACAGGAAGAGAGGAAACATTTCCTGGAATATTAGAGCTCTTGGAACAGAAGCTAAACACTGTTAAACATTATTTTGGCTACGTTTCTTGGGATTGAAGCAGAAAGCAAAGATACAGCCCAAGAGGCTTTATCAGTGAGCTCCAATGCAAGTTGAAAGCAAAAGATATCTGACTGCTGCAGGACATCCATAAACACCAAATATTGGTTGCTTACCTTCACCTTTGGCCTGTGTTTCAGGAAAAGTGTCCTTGTGTATAAACTGAGGAAAAGGAGAAAAAGATGCTTAGAATTTCATGCATAGAAAATAATAATGATGCAGTAATCACAGTTTTACTTTCCCACTAGGAAAGAATTGCTTCTGTGATTGCAGAGCTGCCTTAATTTACATAAAATAGGAGCCATTAGGTTACAGTAAATCCCTTTGTGCTGGTCTAGGATTAACAGACTAATCTATCCTACCACCTATGGGGAGTGGAGAAATTCAGAGAATTCTCTCTCCACTATGGAAAAGACTAAAGAGTGACCAGAGCTTGTCCCTTTGGAAGAATGAAATTTAGTACCACAAAAAATAGCAGATGTTAAGGGGGTGGGGAAACAACACAAGTATTCTCAGTTCTGTTCCTATACATGCTCCCCCCTCAGTAGATATTTTTCTATCTATGACCTTGATTTTTTTAAGCAGATACAGGTGATGCCACTATGTGATTGAGAAAAAAAAGCCAGAAACTACTGCAGAGAAAGCATGTGGTTCACTGGGGTAGGAGTAAAAAATCAGGCAGCTGTACATTCTCCAAGGGCTAGAGGATGCAAGCCCTAATTATTTTCTCTTTGCAGCATGCTGGAAAAAACCTTGCCTGTGGTATCCAAACTGTCTGCATCAGCTTGCTTTCTGTAAGGAATTTTCTTCAAGAGATTATCTGAAGCTGTTTAGGGCAGCAGACAACCTGCCAGTCAAAATGGAACAGCTGTTTTACACATACCAGGCCCTATTTAATATATATATATGTATATATATATATTTGTAAAGGTATATATAGACACACATCCATATATATATGTGTATATATATGAAATATACACATATATATATGGATTTTAAAAGCTATTAAAATAGCTACTGGAAATGTACTTATTTTCCTTGTATTTTTCTTTTAGAAGCTATTTTAACATCTGACAAAGAAGAAGACAATATCAGACACAGAAAAACTGATAGACAATAAAGTTTTCTCAACATAGAGCATATCTGTAACACATTATTTCATCACATAATGAAAAAGCTCCAGAAATTCTTCAGGTTTCACCTTAAAATCTATTTTTGTTCCTGGTTCCACTAGATGGTGGTAAAGAGCAAAACCAGAAAAATCTGCGGGCTGCAGACTGCTAACTCAGGCTCCCTTCTACCCTGCACTTCTGGGACAAGCTCTGCTCCATCCACTTCAGCTGTCACCTTTCTGCTCTGTAGCATAATGCCTCCTACTTTACAGGAAGGACAGCAAAAAGATAAGTTTGCCTCTAAAATTAAACGTGTTTAAATTCTTCAGGATTGCTGCTCAAGAACAGAAAGGTACTAAGAGCTGATATTTTGAAATTAATAAATTGCAAAACTACTTGACAGTGTAACTGCCACAGGGTACCCATTTCTGAATTGCATTTTTCTGAAGAACCAGGACTATTTTAAAATGAAATTATATTTTGGAGTCATATTTAGAGAGTCTTTAGATCAGTTTTTGGAACACTTGCAAAGAGAAATGCAAAACTCCCACCAGGTTAGTAAGAAGTCATTTTCCTACTCTTCTGGTTGCTTAAACACTTTGAAGTAATCTGAAGCTGGGAAAAATCCACAGAGTTTTTATTTTAGGAGTGTCCAGTTTTAAAAACATTTCCTACCTTAGCAGGATATGAAGGTAAGAGCCCAGGCCTGTGAGAATATGCCACCAAGCATGAAACTGTGTCACAGCTCCCAGAAGAGGAGGCATCTGCTCTCGTAGTGCTCTGTAAGAAGGAAAACACCATGAAATGTTTTTTATTTCAAGCTCAGGAATCCCAAATCCCTGTGCATCACCCTCAGAGCACATGCTGCTGTTTCTGTCTCTCAGGGATGTGCTTCATGAAGTCAGGCTTTCATCCTGCCAGGACAGAAAGCTATGAGCAAACTGGTTTTTTACATATTTAGAGAAAGCACACATTTCTTCATCAAAGGAAGGATCAGCTACATCTGGAGTGAGATTTCAGGGAATACATTAATGGCATCCCACAGTCCCAAAATCCAGTGGGCTGCTGTCCATAGGATGAGTTAAAGGTTTGTGAAACTTGGAGCCATCAGACATGGCCACTTGTCACAGCATCTGTGCTTCACTCCCTGGAAGCTTAGTTTGTCTTTCTCTCTTGTACAGGGACAAAATGGGTGAGCAGTAAAAAAGCAAAGTTGAAGGACTGAAACACCCTGCCTACATCCTTTGTATCTGGAATGTGAGCTTCTTGGGAAGATGTAAAGGGATACAGATGGAGAAAGGGAAGGAACTACAGAACCCTGGTTCCTTCAGCTCACTGGGCTTCTGCAGATAACAACTATTTTGGCTGATGGGTGAGTATCTGTCTTCTTTTTTGACCTTCATTCCACGTTTAGTCAAAACAAAATAGGGAAAACAACGATCCCTTCCAGCCCTGACCATTCTATGATTCTTAAGGCAGAAAAATCTGCAGCTTCTGCAAGACTTTTTTACTGTTTGATGTTGTAGGGTTCAGTCCCACAGGCTAAATGCTACTCCCTGAACTCCTGCTTACTTTCCAGAGCTCCTCAGCTACAAATATGAACACAGAGCTTTGATTCAGACAGCCTGGGAATGACATGGTGGAACACAGAGACTGTCACCTTGGCACAGCCCTTCAGCCTTTAGAAGGCAGGAAATCTCAGAGCTCAAGTTCAGAAGTCCATGGATCCAACCAGGGAAGGTGACTGCTACAGATGTGGGGTTTTTTGTTGTTGTTGTTTTTGTTCTTTTAAAAAAGGCTGATATTTAATGAAATAGAGAAAAAACAAAAACTGAACTAACATACAATTTTTGAACACTAAAACCAAAAAGAGCAAGTGGGTGGATGATTCATAAGTTAGATCTTCAGAGAATACAAAAATTACAAGCAAACAGAATATATTTTCTCCAGAGCTTTGAGTTATAATACCACCTGGAGAAATTCAAGGTTCTGCAAACATCTGATTAAAGCTTGTAAACATTTTTTTTCCCAGCACCTTCACCAAGCAAGTATTATAGGAAATATGCTTTTTTTTTTTTTTCCTCTTTGCAAATTGAGGATGGAAAAATGTGTTTCTGCAGCTGGTGTAATCTTTGAGTTTAGGAAGAAGTTCCAAAAGCCCCACGGACCTGCAGCAGCTCACCAGGCTTAGTGAACTGGGGGTTATGATCTCCCCAGTGATGTGATGCAGCTGCAAAAAGCAACCCTGAATATTTGAAAAATCCCTGCATACCCACCCACTCATCTTGGCAAATAACTTTTCTATGCCATCTGTATCAAATATTTCTGGAGATGAGGTACTGGGTATTATATTCAGTTCACCTCTATTTTTTTAAAAAAAAAAGTTTCTGAACTCTGGTGGGCTTAACTTCCAACTGGCCAAACTCTGTGCAAGGATTACAGAGCCAAAAGGGACAGATGGAAAACACCAGACTTCTTTAGAGCACACAATGATCTAACCCCAACAAACCAACCTACTAGGACAGTTCTGAACACCACAGATTCAGTGGCATGACAGCATGTCAGATAGCTAAGAATGGATTTTCTGGATGCTGACATCAGCCTTTCATAGAATCCTAGAATTGGCTGGGTTGGAAGGGACCTCAGAGATCATCAAGTCCAACCCTTGCTCCACTCCCCCCGTGGTTCCCAGCCCATGGCACTCAGTGCCACATCCAGGCTCTTTTGAAATAGCTCCAGGGATGGAGAATCCACCCCTTCCCTGGGCAGCCCATTCCAATGCCTGATCCCCCTCTCCATCAAGAAATTCTTTCTAATGTCCAACCTAAACCTCCCCTGGCACAACTTGAGACCATGGCCTCTTGTCTTGCTGAGAGTTGCCTGGGAAAAGAGCCCAACCCCCCCCTGGCTCCAACCTCCTTTCAGGGAGTTGGAGAGAGTGATGAGGTCTCCCCTGAGCCTCCTCTTCTCCAGCCTCAACACCCCCAGCTCCCTCAGCCCTTCCTCACAGCATTTCTGCTGGATCCCTTCACCAGCCCAGTTGCCTCCTTTGGACCTGCTCCAGCACCTCAAGTTCCTTCCTGAGCTGAGGGGCCCAGAACTGAACACAGGACTCAAGCTGTGGCCTCACCAGAGCTGAGCACAGGGGCAGAATCTCCTTCAGTTTGTGGTGAAACCCAAGCATCACAAGCAGGTGAAAGAAAGGTGCAGTTGCCCAGTTGCAGAGGAACAGTGACTGAGAGATGAGTTTTTTAAACAAAATGAGGTAGTTCAAACTGAAAGAGGGGAGATTTAGATGAGACCTTGGGAAGAAATTCTTTCAACTGGTTGCCCAAGGAAGCTGTGGCTGCCCCATCCCTGGCAGTGTCTCAGCCCAGGTTGGATGGGGCTTGGAGGAACCTGGGCTGTGGGAGGTGTCCCTGACCAGATAAACTTTAAGGTCCCTTCCAGTCTGTTACCAGCACAATAACTTGGCTCAGAGTTCCTGTTTTTTGTAATATGCCCAACCAGCTGTTTTTTATTGATGGCAGATACATTGCAGTAGATTTTTTTTCTAACTTGCAGAACAACTGCTTTTGATATTTTCCTGAGAAATGGCAAGAGCAGAAACCAAAAAAAAAATGAAATCACAGATCAAATCAAGTGTGAACAGCATCCTTTAGTAAGCCACAGATCCTCAAAATTACTTCCATTATATTACTTTCTCTCAATTTAACTTGCAGTTAAAGAGAAATATCAATTATTTTAAAAATCTATTCATGAGTTTAAAAAAAAGTTGAAGTGTTGAGTGATGAATCAAGTCATGAGCAAACTGGATAAACCCCTTGTGAATGTCTTAGAGGCAGAATATCATACATATCATGAGATGGACTTGAATGTACAGCACAGAAGAAAAAGGAACTTTGTGCTAAAAGACTTAAAGAGCTATCCAAAGTAAAAGAACTCACCTTATTTTATCACAGAAAATGTTGTCCACATTCCAGAGAAAAAATCCCATTAAAAATACAGTTAAAGATGTATAGCCTAGACCTCTTAGCCATGGATATACCCTAGAGAGAGAGAAATAATGCAAAGTTTAGTTTAAGATTCTTTAAAGGCAGCTTTAATGTAACACACATAAATACTATTACATACAAACTGCTTTACCAATTTATTCATGTTTTTTTTTCCAAAAGGAAAACCCCAACTTCAGTTCTCATCTCTTAAATTCACATTCTTCAAGACTGGTCTTTTAAATGTTTTACTAAATACTGAACTCTCTAAAAACAAGTGTGTGGAAAACTGAAGCTGGCTGAAAGTTTCTAATTCTTCAGTTGCATGTATAATCTTTTGGTTAAAAAACAGCCATGTTACAAATTAGGACAAAGAAGAGGCTCTTTTCCAATATATGATCTCACTGTACTAGGGGACTTGTTTAAATAAGGTCTTTCAAAATATCTGTAATCTTTTGTGAATGTAGACCACCATAGCCCACAGCTAATCAAGTGAATGCTTTCATAAAACAGAAGTTTCATGTTGGATTTTTATCACTGAGTGCTACTGAGGATGGGAAAATGTCCATTTCATTTAGGGAGGGGAAAAAAACCCTCTTGAGGATATGGGAAACACACTGAAGGATCACATCCAATAACCTGCAGCATTAATAAATTTATCCCCACTATCTGCATTCAGGTTGGAACAAGGAATTGTAAATTTCCTACATGGAAATTGATAGAATTTGCTACTTTCCCACTCACAAGACAAGTCCAAAAGCAAACCCAATACCAGTGCTAAAAAGCTGTCATTAAATTATTACTTGTTTGGTCTAATAAATGCATAGAGCAACCACATGGTACCTGGTAGAGACTACACTGTGATATTCCCAACTCAGCTCTAGAGACACAAGCATGGCCAGGACATGGAGGAGCACTAAATGCTATGCTGTGAATGCTGATAATTAGGTAATTATAGCTTGAATTGCTCAGGGAATAAATGGTGTTGTTTTGTGAAGAAATGAGAGAAGGGTTGGCATCACTTATTAATGGAAAACATGCTTTGTGTAAAGAGAACAACATTTGCCAGGTTGTCACCTTGGGAAAGGAGCACACCTGAGAAAGAGATGAAAAAAGTGGTGGAGAAAGAGGCAGAAGCAGCAACAAATGATGAGGAGAGGAGGAAGGAATAATTTGAGATTCTTATTTTAAGCTCAGAGTGAGTTCAAGCCCTGCACTAAAAAATACAAGAGGAAAGTAAAACATTTAGGAAGAAGGAAACAAAATGAGCAGAAATCAGCTCTGGCAGGGGGATTGGACTGGATAATCTTCTGAGGTCCCTTCCAACCCTTAACTTTATGTGACAGGGAAGTTGAAACTGGTTTGGATAAGTGGCAGCACTATCAATGGAAAGACAGGAATATGTTTTAGCACTAAAGAGGAAATAAATCCTAAAGTGTAGCTGGGAACTCCATTTTTAGAAAAAAGAAAGGGTCCTTTGTGTTGGTGCAGCTTCTTTAACAGAACAACATTTAAAATTAGCAGGAGTTTAGTTAAAATTTAGAAGTAGTTTATAAGCCTACTTCTCTCCCCACTTCAACTTTCTAACCAGTTTGCATAATATAACCAAGGGGGGAAGCAAGTTTTTGTAGGGTCATGTTGCAAAGAAGTGATGGAGGTAATTAAGGAAATATACTCCAAATCCATAGAACTGAAGAAAACAGGAGGTGGAACTTCTGAGACACACTTTGCTAGAGTAAAAAACAAGGAATGATATCCTGGGAGGAAGGATGTTGATGTTATAGATAGTGCTGAAATGCCACAGAAACAATGAGAATTCACAACCATGTGGAATGTGCAGAACTGGAAACACAGCAGAGCAGAGCCCAGGGTTTGTCTATGCAGACAGGAAGAAATTGAATTTAAGTGTTTAGAACTGTGCTAAATCCTTGTCTAAGAACAAAATCAAAATTACTTGAACTTTATTCAACTTAGTTTCCCTTGGAAGTGAGTGAAGGTTGTATCAGCTTAAGTTCTCTATTTACAATTAGAATTTCCATGTTCATGGGCTTGAAAAGTGCCTTTAAACTGATTATTGTTTCTTAAGCCATAAGCAACACTGTCAGTTTTAAGTCTGACTTAAAGAACATTTAAGACTTGGTCTGTGGGTATTTCTTGAGGAAAGTTAAACCAAATTACCTAAGATTTCAATTGGAAGGTGATTCAATCAAACTACTTTAAATTCACACTTTTTATTTAGTTTTTTTGTGCTCCTAAACAGATAGATGTGTAACTCAAAGTAACAAAAAGCACATCCAGAGTGAAGACAGTAAAGAGAAATCAGTAATTTTCAGGAGCAATCCCCAAACACATGAGAACACCAACTATTCACAGGGGAGAGACAGGAAGGGGCAACCAGCTGAGTCCCTGAGTCCTGTGTTCACTCCAATACTGATTCAATCCCTTTTTCTTCACATGAACTCATCAAGTCTGTGCTCTGATGATTCTAAGGCTTCTAATACCTTACATTCCTAATACCTTTTTGGGTTTTCTTAATAGTTTTTATTTCCATTATGTGGACCTGATTTTACCCAGTCAAAACTGTAAGGAAAAACTATCATTCAACCTTCTGTGTTATCTTTTACATTTGAATTTTAAATCTTTGAGAGTAGGAAAGGTAAATATAAATCAGTGGCAATAGATTTCACATGTTACCCAGTAATAACAACACAGAAACTTCATTCCCCTTGAGATCTCAGCAAACAGCTGAAGCCATCAGCAGAACACCTGGCACTGAACACTGATCCTTGTTGTAGAGGTCTTGGTTTTGTTTAATGTTTTCTCAGTGGCTTCAAAAAAATTGAGCCATTCCCTTGCAAGGAGCTAGCACTATGTACACAGTGAAAGAAATTTTGCCACTGCCAATTTCCATGTTAAACCCACCTAAAAGAGAGGTGCAAATGCTAAGTTGTATCTTACAATGGTTACTTACCATAATACTATATAAACAGAACGTAGAACTATAATGGACACTAGGGTTCCATACATGATCTGGAAATAAAAAGATAAAATTAAGCAGCTGGATTCAAGACACTTTATAAAACACTACAGGAGTAAAGACTTTGAAGCCTCTGTTGATTTTTATTTATTAACCTCAGGAAAACAGTATCCCCTCTAACTTCCTCTCCAGAAATTCTTCCACAAAAGTTGCAAATAAAAGTCTGATTATGAACCATGCCCTTTCATGCAGTTACAGGAGAAGTCAGTTGTGTAAAGCTGCTGGGTTTTGAAACAAAAAGCACACACTAGGTGGCACTCAGTAAGCATCCTGAGACCAAACCTGTAACCAGCTCCCATCAGCTCTCCTGTATCCCTGCATTTTATTCCAGGATTGCATAAGCATCAGCAAAAACCATTTTTGAAAGCTCTATTCCTTTCACTGACATTTGATTAATATTTTTTCCTGAAACAAAACACCTGAATAGACTGAATTCTGCCCACACTGAGCACCACTATGGCATGGGAGAAACTTTCCAGGAAGTATTTAAACCCAACTATTACAGATTGCTGGGATTCAATCTAATTATACAGTGGGCAGGCAGCATGCTCTGAAAAGATCCAGGAGCAAAATCTGGCTCATTGTAGACTTGATGAATTTGAATGTAATTGCCTGACTTACATAAAAAGTCAAAGTAACAAATTATTTTCTGCCCTGTGATTCTTAAATCACTTTCCTCTTTTTTTATTCACAAGCTGAGGCTTGACATAACAACATAACACCATCTCCAAGATGTGCAGATTAAAGGAGAGAAGAAATGTGGTTAAACCATGCCTGGGAAGTGATGCAGAAGCCACTGCAGTGGGGAGGATTTTTTTACACTGGTGGCATTAAATTACTGCCCATGCTTTTTATTCTGAATACTCTTTTCCTCCAGCCAGAAGGCAGCTTCTTCCAAGCACTTGTGCCTTGCTCTTTGCCCCTCTGCAGCAGCCCATGAGCCCCCTGCAATTTTTTCGCTTCCTTCTTCCTTGAGCTTCCTTTTTTATTTTGCTTTAACCCCTATCTAATGCTGCCTTGAAACAGGAAAATTATAAACCTCTGCTGCCTATTTTTAAAAGCCACTGAGCCCCACAGAGATGCATTTACAAACCAGTGACCTTAACCATGTTCTACTGACCTCCTCATACCTGTCCTTATTTTAGATTATCTTGTCCTCAGGGCAAGGACAACCTCTTCCTCTGCTCTGTCCAGGGCAGGCTGTTATTATTTTCCTGCAAACATCTGCATCTGTCTACTCATCTGACATAAAACAGATTGCTGCAATACTGCAAAGTGAAACCTACCTTTGAAAAAAGGTGAAGTTTCAAACTCCTCGTAGCTTTAAGAGTGAGGTTAGTGGCACATACACCCTATTTCCAGTGCATATACACACAGTAAGACAGGCAACAAAGTTTTTATGTTGGACAACAGGTAAATATTGACTGTGCAAAGCCTTTCAGCACAGCAGCTCTTTATCTGCATGCAGATGAAATAACTTCAGTCACTCAGCTACTACTACTGTGTGCTCTGCTCTGTGGAGTTAAACAGAGCAAAACTCTTTGAAAGGCTGATTGGTTCTGGTTTGTGCTTTACACAAAATTGCAAACTAATTCCAGTCCTCTTGCTGGGGTATAGCACATAAATCAGGAAAAAAGGAAAAAAAACAAACCATGACAAAACTTGCTCGAGCCAGCCTGAGTATCAAGTGCTTTCCAGTCCCAAGCTAAAGGCAGAAGGGTGCTCAGGTGTATTAGGTGCTGGATTCTTCCTGACTGCCATTTTACCCAAAAAACCCCACCACATAACAAATACAGTTTGAAAAATTCAATGCCATTTCACTTCTGTCTCATTTAAAGCAGCCTGTTGTGTTTTCCTAATTAAATCAAACAATTTGTTCTAAGAGAGGGATGGAACAAAGGAAGAAACTCACAGAAAGGCTCCTCTGGAACCCAAATCACAGTTTGATGCCCTTTCCTGGCTCATTTCCTCCTTCCTACAATTTCCACTGCCAAAATGCTCTTCCTGCACCAGACACACAAGAAAAACCTACTCATTAAGACAATTTTCTAGCATACTGGTTAGAGGGGCAAGCACCTTCATGTTTTTATCCAATTTGCTCTTGGGTTCTTTGTAGAAGGAGTTAAAATAGTGTCAAGCTTATGTCTAGAGAAACATGGGCTGTATGCAGCCCAGGTACAACAAAGGCTAAAAATGCTTTTTCTTGCAGCAGCTGCTAAAAGCAGAAAAAAGCAAAAGCTATGAAAAGCTTTCTTTGTAGAGCCTCTGGCTTGGTATCTCCTAGTGAGCTGCTTAATGGCTTGCAGAAGAGGACAGTCCTAATGGAGGGAGGCAGGCAAAATATAAAAGGAACCTTGCAGTGACAGAAGAAAAAGATGCCCACAGTTGACACTTCAATTTCTTGCCTTTTCTGCTCCCCCACACAAACAGGTTGTTAGCAGTAAAACACATTTGTGTTTAAAAGCCTGTGAAAAACTGGAACAACAAACTGTTCTGCTCTGCAAGCTCCAATCCTCCTTTTCACACCCAAGGTGAGCATCGAGGAGGTGTTGCTGTGATAAGCAGAACCTGCATGGCTGGCTACAGCTGTTTCTTACTAGAGACCTAGAAACTGAGCTCCACAACTCAGTTCACCCTTCAGTGCTTCGTTTTGCAACTTTAACCACCCATGGATTTACTATTTTCATGGTGCTAAAATTTGGTAGGTATTCTCTTTTTCCCCAAGAAGGAAAACGTATAAAATAAAATAAGAAATCTACCTTATTCAAGCTGATTCAAATTGATATCACTTCCTTTAGCTCCCTTTAATTCAACACATCACTGAAGTGACAGGTTAAAACCCAAGCAACTTTTAGGCTATTTTGTCTCACAGTTCCTTTAAATTCTATAGCTAAAGAACACACTCTGACTACAACTGAAACAAAAGGAAACAGCATCATCTTTTGTTATCACCAGACAGATCCCTCTTTAAGATGCAAATAAAGCTGAATGTGCTTCAGCTCTGAAGCCCATCTCTGCAATGGGGAAAAACCCAAAGTCTTATTAATACACAGCTGGATTACCTGCTAAGAAGGCTAAATATGAAGAACATCCTTCTAATTCACAAAAGGGAGGTTAACCTTTTAGGGGTCAGTGTTTGGCAGCATTTTTGATGTGGAGGCAGTTAAGCAAATCAGAGGGATTCACTTCTTATGCAAGTCAGGGTGGCAAGGTTAATACTCTGTACTGGGGGAGCATCCAAAACTGGTTCTTCATCTCCTCTTCTAGGACAGAAAGCAGCAATAGGCTGTTATTTCCCCTCCTCTTGTTTCCCCTGCTCCAGTCCTTGGCTAATAAAGTCAATTTATCAGCCTCAAATATTAGTGTACACATTGGGAACTGCACTGAAAGATTTGGGGTTCTTGGAAACCACTCCTTCCCTATGAATACACCAACCAGAGAGAGTTAACCTAAGTACTTCAAGTTGGAAATGGGATTTGCAATTTACAACAGCAACAAAAAAACAAAACTGAGGACTTCTACATGCTCTTGGGATTCTGGAAAAGAAACCTGAGCAGAGAAATAGGGAAGAGATTCTGGAAAAGAAACACTGAATAACTTAGCATAGTTATATTTATTTAGTGCTCCAGGATGCCTTGAGAGCTCCTGAATGAATTAATTCAGATCCACTTGGTTTGGTTCTGTTTAGATGCAAGAAAGTGATAGTAAGTTGCTCAGATTTTAGTAACTGCAGCAGAAAACTGAGCTTCCCCTTCAATGCCCTATAGAGCTGATCCTTTGGAGGGTCTACAACCTTCTTCAGCTCCTGTAGCCAGAAAGAAAGCTGGAAGATTCCACTTTCTGGAAGACATCTCCAAACAGCTGGGTAAGAGAGTGAGATGTTACTCAAACTGGTTCTTTACATGGTTTTCAGCAGGAAAAAACCCAACCAGAAAAGGATTTGTGGGGACAACATATCCTGAAAAGCTCATTTTTAACAAGCTGCTTGGAAAGATGAACATGTAGAAAGTCAGAATATGTTGCATGAGAAAGCCCAATATATGAAGCCACCCACAAGCCTTCATCTAACTGTTGCCTTAGCCCTGAAGAGCTGTAGGGCAGCAAATGGATCCACAGAGATTACCCAAAATGGGCTGAGTCCTGTAAACCTAATCAGGTTGTGCCCTGACATGCCATACTCTTCAGGCACTTTCAGTGTCCCACATGTACTTCTCATGCACATTTCATTGTATTTTGACTTTTTTTTCCACTTGTAGATTTAAAACACCTGTGGAGAACCATGTTACTAGTTTTTTTTTTTTTTCATTGAGGCAAATGAAATACCTTTTTATCCCACTCTCAACTCTCTTCCTCTTACCCAACATCACCACAAATGGTAAATCCAATACTTGTATTTTCCTTCTGGCACTACTGCAGAAAATTCACTGGTAATATTATTATGACTCCCATCAGGATCATTTGTCATCCTCAGGGTCTTCCAGTTACCACTTCAGCTCCTCCTCTGTGCTCAGTGATGCCTCTGAACTTAGCATCACCACAGGTATCACCACTATTCCATTTTTCCTGCTACAGGTTGCTAAATAAAACCAGCCCCACTACTAATCCCAGGAAAATTCAGACTGAGACTGAGTTTCTTCATCTCCTTAAGGCATTTTCCCTTAGTCACTCCCTCCCCCTATTTGCAATTCTACTTCTCCAGCTTGCTTGTTTGTCATGGGACATCATAACCACCCTTCTGGAATGTTTATACAAAAGACATTTTTAAAATCACATTTCCTAATGTAGAAGAACCAGCTATTTAATCTAATTTTCTATTTACCTTTTAATTACCCATTGGCTAAAAAATTTGCTTCAAATTCTTGCAGCAAATGACTATGCAAATAAAACAGGTTTTGAGATGTATTTCATTACTAACATAATTTGGCCCACTATCTGAAAGGTTTTTGATCATGAGTGTATAGCCAGCATATGGTATGCAGCAAATAAACAAATGAGGATGGAAAATATTGCTTCCTAGGTGACAACTTTCTAGGCTGTAATCATATTAGAAAGAAGGCTACTTGTCAGACTTGAGTCTAGAAGTTTAATTGCCAGGGTAATTTCTTCTACTTCCAGGGTGGTCTTGTATTTGTGTGTCTGTGGATCACTCCACACCAGCAGTCAGTCTTCTCTCACCCCTTTCTAAGTCTGAGCACAAATAAACAAACAGGGATCAGTAACTGAACTGATTTAAAATTAATTCCAAGGAGAGTTTTAACCTGCTGAGTATCCTCAATCACACTGCCATCAATCTGTGTGCCAGGTGGGAAAAAGGGTTGAGGCAAAGCTGGTTAGAATCATAAAATGGTTTGGGTTGGAAGGGACCTTAAAGATCATCTTTTCCCTTTGATAATGATGCTGGCTTCAAAACCATGGAAATTAGGTAATATTAGTGCTCTAGGCTTGAGAGATTTTGACATAAACAGGACAATACATGCTTGTAAAGGCCATTGCTATCCTGCAGTTAGTTGGTGGTAAAAAACACCAAATGAGTTGGGAGGCAGGGAAGTTTTGGGTTTTTTTCCTTCTAATGATCCTCTAACCAACCAAAATACCCATCTCATCCTTCCTATGGTTGAAGGACTAAGGCCCTTAAAGATCTGCAATATATGGATGGATAAAAAGCTGTTGGTCTCTGGTGCCACTGTGCCAGGAATAACAAGCTGAAATCCCTGCTGGCAGTAAGGAACTTAGGAGCTTAAGGTGGGGAGGAAAGTAGAAAGTAATTCACTGAAAAACAGGTCTTGGATCTCAACTACTAAAAATAATAGGATCCTTTTCCACCTTTTCCATTCTTAGTGCACCCCTGTCAGGGAAAAAAACCCCACATTGAAACAATGAACAATATAAAGCTGTCTGTGTAGTTATTCCTCTTTTTGCAAGGCTGACAAATGTTGGTGATCACAGGCAAACACCTAGAAGAATCAAAAGCTGCTTCATGTCCTGAAGCTGCTTTTTAATACAGCTAAAGAGCAAGACTATGGTTTAAACTGTGACTGCATGAGCAGATTTAACCTTACTTCAAGTTTATGTGACCCACTCAGTTGGAAAATACTGAAATTATATTGAGATTTCTTTCTTTTTTTTTTTTCTTTGTACATCAGAAAATAACCTTGCTTAGCTGTGCAGTCAGAGAAATGTTTCTTCTAGATTTACAACATATTTAGCAAATAATGTGAAAAAAGCATGGGTGCAGTACTTGAACATCTGGAATTTGGCTGTGGCTGTTAAGTTCTCCATAAAAATATATTTGGAAAGAGTTGGAAAAAGTCCAGCAATTTTATGGGTTTAAATCTTTTCTACATTGATTCATCATGCATAAATTATAAGAGGGGATTCCTATTCTGAACATAAGAGAAACCAGATGTGAGACATTCAATGTCTGGGGCAACAATTCCAAGTTTCCCTATTTCCATATTTCCTGACAAGTCTCAATATGTATCATCTTAATGACAGTGACATGGGGACAATATCTATGTCAATGCATCTAACTGGAATATAGTGAAGCTGTGATATATTTATTGCAATAAATGTAGGCTGAGTAGATAATTGGTTAAAGAAACCAGTCCAACACCAGTAGCAAATTCTACCACTGTGCTTAACAAAATTACTTTAAGTTACTTAATTCAAAACCAGTGCTAACCACCTCAGTAAAAGCACCAGAAATTAAAGCTAGCACCACTGTCAGTCCCTTCCTGCTGGAAACAAGCAGAGGGGAAAAAAAAAAAAAGAATTAAGATCATCAAAAAACCCCTGCAAGTTTATCTTCTTATCTATAAGCAGAGGAATAATTTAAGTTTCTAGGAGAGATTACTCAGAGCAGCTGGGAATTTATTCTGTTATTCAGCACCAACAGGAATCACGTATCCTTGTTACAACTGCTGATGCAGCAGGCACATTTTGACAAGCACTACCAATTTCAGAAATTAAAGCTTTAAAGCCCTGTCCTACAAAGAGCTCAGTGCTTTGCCTTGGCAATTTTTCAGCTGTTCTCCCTGATCAACAAGTCATAAATGAGGAAAAACTACTCATGGCATAGGGAAGCAAGCATGATTTCTAACCTCCTGTGAAGAGGCAAGTGGTACAAGTCCTATCCCACAGGCAGTGGATGAATATTAATATTTTTGGGTTGCTACAAAAGGAACCTGTTCCAAAGATGCCATTAAGCCTGGTAAGACGGTACCAGGCTCCTACACAACCCTAGAGGATATCCTGGTTTTGTAAATTCAGCTTGAATTTACATAAAGTGAAATCGAGTAACTAAAAAAAAAAACAACAAAAAAACAAACCCAAACAACAAGCTGGTGTGTTAAAGTGGAGAGGAAAACATGATGCTAAGGGATCCAAGGCACATTATGATGTCAGATCCTGGTTTCATAGAATCATAGAATTGGCTGCGTTGGAAGGGACCTCAGAGCTCATCAAGTCCAACCCTTGATCCACTCCCCCCGTGGTTCCCAGCCCATGGCACTCAGTGCCACATCCAGGCTCTTTTGAAATAGCTCCAGGGATGGAGAATCCACCCCTTCCCTGGGCAGCCCATTCCAATGCCTGATCCCCCTCTCCATCAAGAAATTCTTTCTAATGTCCAACCTAAACCTTCCCTGGCACAACTTGAGACCATGGCCTCTTGTCTTGCTGAGAGTTGCCTGGGAAAAGAGCCCAACCCCCCCCTGGCTCCAACCTCCTTTCAGGGACTTGGAGAGAGTGATGAGGTCTCCCCTGAGCCTCCTCTTCTCCAGCCTCAACACCCCCAGCTCCCTCAGCCCTTCCTCACAGCATTTCTGCTGGATCCCTTCACCAGCCCAGTTGCCTCCTTTGGACCTGCTCCAGCACCTCAATCTCCTTCCTGAGCTCAGGGGCCCAGAACTGGACACAGGACTCAAGCTGTGGCCTCACCAGGGCTGAGCACAGGGGCAGAATCCCTTCCCTGGACCTGCTGGCCACGCTGTTCCTGAGCCAGCCCAGGATGCCCTTGGCCTTCTTGGCTACCTGGGCACACTGCTGGCTCCTGTTCAGCTTCCTGTCAATCCAAACTCCCAGGTCCCTCTCTGCCTGGCTGCTCTCCAACCACTCTGTTCCCAGCCTGGAGCTCCCCATGGGGTTGTTGTGGCCAAAGTGCAGGACCCAGCACTTGGCCTTGTTGAACCTCATCCCATTTCACAGCAGCTGCTAATGGAAAGAAGAGGACAAGGACTCCTGAAGCCCTCCTGCTGGCACACACCTCAGCCCACAGCCAGGGTCATCTGGTTACAGTTGCCACATGATGAAACCCAGGTGAAATATGAGGTCAAATGCTAAAAGACAACAGCCATGAAACCATTCTAGGCAAAGTGGGCTTGCCTTCCATCTTCCTCCCAGCTATAAGATCCCGTAAAACATTCCACAAGAGCAGCAGAGTTTAAAACAAAGATTAGGTCCTTAAAAAAACCAAGATTTACCTGATGGAATACAGGCTCTTTCAAATTTAAGTAAACCTGGGAAGATCAAAAAAAAAAGAGAGATAATTTGCAATAGAGAACTATCATAACATTAGTCATCTCAGTACTGCTAAGACTTGTTCTGTTAAGAATCAAGACACGAGTGTCTCTCCATGCACTGCTAAAGTGGATTAAACATTTGAATTTTCCTCTGGCACAGCCTGAGGTATTAACTATGGAATTATTTTGAAATAAGAAGCACAAATAGGGACATTAACTTCTCTTCATTTAATAGAGTTGCAACACATAAAAAAAAAAATAATTAAGATGCAGAAATTACCAGACACGTTCTCCATATGCAAGAAGAAAATGTACTGTACTTTGATCTGCTTTTATTAATGGTTCTGACAATGCTTTAGCATTTCAGTTCCTTTTACAAAAAGCTAGCAGTTCTTTCTATTGTTAACAGAGTTAATTTAATTTCTGCTTTTGATGCAAGAAGGGCACTAGATCTAAGGCATAACATGCCACAAGTGTAAAAAAGTTTTAGGAGGCACACAAGAGAACAGGCAAGTATTCTGAAGGGAGAAAATGACCTATAATTCTTATTTTTTCAGAGAACTATTTATCAATAAAAATAATGAAGATGATTCCACCTGTGGTTGACAGCCAGTAAAAAAAATATAATTTTATTCATAAAGGGAACACACTGCACTGAGAAAGGGAACCAAATTAGCCAGGACACAGTTAAAATATTTCCACATTTTTTCACAGCTAGGCTTCTTTCTTATTCTGGCTGTTGTTCTAAAACACCAGTCCAAAACCCTAGACTGTGTACCACAGTTCACTTTTTGCAGTCTGTTGAACAGGATTATTCCCATTTCTGAGAAGAATTGAAGAATGCAGCTTCTCCAAGGTCTCATAACAAGTCAACAGTGACTTTTTTTCTCACATTCCTATTCTAGCAACTGGATTACTGTTTCTCTTCTTCATTTATGCTACACAATGCTTTCAATAGAAAAGGTTTTAGGTTTCCCTGGCCAGCACATAATTTCCTCAACAAAAGAGTAATTTGTCCTTCTTGACTGGAAGTGATAGGGATTCAGTACTGGCTTTATAATATTCCTTCACTGGCAGGAAAACTGTCAACCTACAGGTAAAAAAATCTCATATTAGAATAAGTTACTTACTATGCTGACTACGAAGCTGTATGTTATTAACAAGAAAAGCAGTGGATAATTGACTGTATTCTTGTGCTTGAAACATTCATACCTGGAAGAGAACATAAAGGAGAGTGGTAACATTTATCAGCATAAAAAGGATGCATTTTTTGAGGTATGTTGTCACAGAACTTGTGAGAAAATTGATCCAAATGAGTCTCAGGCCTTTCCAGAAATTGCAGCTCCTCCAATAAAGATGTAAAATTTTAAAATCACACTTCTACCAATAAGTGATTTGTCAAAAAATCTAGTGCAAAACCCCCAATAAACTCACACAGACATAAAAAAAAATAATCCTGTGAATGGAAAGTGAGAAGCAGAAACATTTTCAGAAGGTGCTTAAGGGGTAATAATGGATAGCAAATTAGAAATAAGTTTTAAATGCAATGCAGCTGCTAAAAAACATCACATCTGTGAGCCAGAGGCAACGTGGGAGAGGGACTGCCTTACAAAACAGGGAGCTCTAGAGAGTTGGTAAAATGCAGATTGTTTATGGCCTTACTACAGTCCCAGTGCAGTAAATTTTCTAGATTGGATACTGGTAGAAGTGGAAAGTGAAAACCAGCTAATTGCTCCCAGTATGTCAAACAACTAATTAAAATTGGCTTCACAATCCCTGTGCTATGCTTCAGTCACAGTTGTGATGGAATTACAAACATAAATTCAGATCCTATCATCTCCATTAGCAAAAAGATCCAAAAACCCCAACAAAAATTAACTATGAGAAGCACAAAATCATTAGGGCTGGAGGAAGTTCTCCAGATCAATTCTATGTTAGGTGTTCCCTACTTTATTTGTTTATTAATTTTTGGAAAGAGGCACTACTGAGGGTGAATAAAAGGGAACAAAGCAAACACATGCAGGAATATCTGGGGGAAAAATGTACAGGGCAGAACAATGCAAAAACTTGCAAAATGTTTTGCCAAAGTAATCCCAGAGTTTGGGAGGCAGCAAGACTGGATGATGTAAAAGGGAAAGTCCTGTGAAGATCCTGCACCTACTTTCAAGAAAGCCAAAATGATTATTAAAGGCTTAACTAAACATTAGCTTGTTCTTCAGAACATTTTAATTACTACCAACCATACATATATAGAATCTTACTACAGCTAGAAATGTAGTAAGAGATTTCAGTGCTGTTGAAGGGAAAAGAAAAAAAGCAGAATTATTTTTTCAGAGAGATTTTTATAGCCACTTCTCATTCATTTCCCCAGCCCTATTCAAGTCAGATAAAATAAATGTAACAGGAATTTCAAAGAGCTACAATGGAAATATTCCCACTAATGGAGGCATTATGATTCTGGTCCTGACTCTGCACAAATCATACTAATGTATGAATCATAAACTGAGGGTAATTTCCACAGATGTGGGACTAGATTTTAGTCCTACAGTGCCCCATCTCCATTGCAAGCCACCAATAACCTTCACTAAAGATCTTCCCATTTTGAAGGGCTGAATATTCAATATGCTCAAAAGCAAAGAGAATTTTTTTTTTTTTTTGTCTGCAGCAAGTCAGTTTATCATGTGGATTTCCAAGTGACAGAACAAATCATGTTAAATTCAGGCAAGAAAATGCCAAATTACAGTATCTTTGCATTTGCCAGTGCTACACAGCTCCCCAAATTAAATGAGAAAAAACACCTTGGCATGGCATTAAGCTGTCATGCATGTTCCAAGACACTCTATAAAATAGGTGCTCAACTTTTCATCAAATCTTTTTTCTTTTAATTTTCCAGATGAGTGGAAAACAGGTTTAGCCAGAAATCTGAAATTTACATTTGGAGTCAATAGAAATACAGCTCATCACAGAAATACAGCTCAATTAAATGGCAGTGTTGATCTATCATCTGGGAGGTGTTACTGAAGTTGATTTTATTATGCCTGCTGTTTATGTGCCAAGTAGCAGTGAGCTCTGCTTGTATATTACACAAAGTCTTTAACAAGAGGTTTTGTTTTCTTTGCTTGCTAAACAAACACTGGTAAAATATTTCTAAATTAGCAAAAATTAGGACTAATGCCAGCCTGGGGCTCTAATGGCCAAGTTGTAATGCTGTACTGGTAGCAAAACTGAGATCCCACTGAAATCAGCTGCAGCTTCAGTGCCAGCCTCACTATCTACTAGATTTGGCTTCCCAGATTCTCAGTTTCCAAAGTTAATAATTCATAAATATTCAGGGAAAAGAAAACATTTAACAAATACTTACAGGCAGTAGACAAACACACAACAACTGTATATCATTGGCAGTTCATCCAGCAGCTACAAAAAGCAGAGACATCAAAACATGAAAACTACTTTTAACTCACACACCTGTGTAATTAAGGAAAGAGAAATCTTAAGAACAGTTTTTAAATCATTCTTGACTTGTCAAATCCTATTCAGCTCCTTAAAGCTTGCTGCATTAATAAGCATATCACTCTGAAGCTTTTGAATATTACATTTCATAAGAAGCCCAGACCTTCAAAGTATCAGGCAATTTTTACTGTTCATGCCTCCTGAAAGATAAGAATTACTTTTCTCAGGTCAGATTGAGTAAGACCCCCCCTTTCCAGCCTGCTCAACATAGCCAGTAGCATTTATTACTTCTATACAAACTTCACAGAGAAACTGAAAATAAATATTTTCCATAACATAAAATAGAACTTTAGCCCATTAGGAAGTCCCTTGTGCTTGCATGTTGATTTCCTAATTTTGGAAATTCCTTACATTGTTTTAATTCACAGAGACAGGGTTTGGTTTGGTTTTTTTTCATTGGTTGGTTGCTTTTTTGTGGGGTTCTTGTAATTTTTCCCCCCCCAACTATGACTGCCATCTGATGTTTTATTCTCTTAAATAGCAGAATGGCATGCTACAGATAAAAACAGTTATTTCTTCCAGAATTTGATACCTTAATGGAGCTAGAATTCAAATAGTAAGCACAAGAGTAGTAATTTCTTAAGAACAGGTATGCTCAAAATTGCCATTTATTTACCATTAAAGGGAAAAAAATAAGAACCATAGCACCAATTTCTTCTAAAATTTTTCTCATCAAAGAACATGAACAAATATCTGCTCATAAATTTATAAACTTACCTCCTTTTAGGAGGGACTAAAAATCATGAAAATGCAAAAGCAAACAGATAGATCAATGAAGATTGCTTCTGATTTCTAGCATGTCAAGCAAATGTTAATAGTTGGGCATTTTAGAATTGTTAGACCAGATTTGAATCTTTCCTAAGAAAATGAACTGGGTGCAACCAAGACCTTGAGCTTTTTCATCACTCAAAAGGTGGTTGATGGCCATTCCTGTACAGAAATTACCTTCCTACTACTGCTACAAGGTAGTTAAGGAGTTCACAACCATTTTTTTCTGAATAATGAGATAAAGAGCAGCAGCAGCTTGCACAAAACCTTTTCTAAAGCCAGTCTGATTCTGTTTGTTTTGGGAGAATTTTCCTAACTGAAAATTTGGAAGTGATTTAGTTCTTTACAGAATAGAGCTGGATCATTCTTAGTGTCAGCTTTTTGGTGTTTTGGTCCCAGAAACTTCAGGAAATGTTTCACAATCCTGACTACCTGCCACTGAAGGTCTTGCTTCTTCTTGGAGCCAGTTCCAAAAACTGATCCAGCACACAACTAACCTTGCACAAAAAGGTGGAAATCCCTGAATATTCAGTAAGCAGCACAAAAAAAAGCAACAGGAACACATAGGTGGCACCTTGCCATCACACACTGTTTTATCTTTGCTGTGATGCCTTAAAGAAGAGAAAATAGAAGCAACAGCTGAATTCAGCTCTATACCAAGAGTTATTATTTGTAAATTCAGTGATATGCTTTACCAAGTCTGCTAGGAATTAGCTGCAGGACTAATGCATGCAGCTCTAAAGGTGCAAGTCAGTTAAAGCCTCAGAAGAAAGAAGGGAAAAAAAAAAAAGAGCAAGAAATACAATATAGTAATTAAAAAAAAAAAAATTGGACAGCTGATTAGAGTCTTAAGTTTGTATGCTGGCAGCATCTCAGGGAGAGAGCTGAAACATCAAAGAGCCTCTCAAAATATCCTGTTAAGAAACTGCTTGCAGAAGACAATGGCTTCTGTATCCACAAGAATTAATGCTTCCAGAAATACTGTCAATTCCATGTCTGAACATGTCTAAAGGATGGAGAAACATGGAGAGAATGAAACTCAGGGAGCTGATTTCAGTGTTTAAAGGAACAATTTGGATCCTTGAGAAATGCACAATCAAGCAGATTCCCATAAAAATAAGAGAAAAAGAAACTGCTTCTGCAGTATTCTATATAACTTTCAAGAAGTTTTCACATTTCTTCTAATTAACCAATCTGAATTGACCATTTACAGTATTATGATTGTGAAACACATAAAAAAAATAAAGAAATCTCTTTAACAGTTATATCAGTGCTGACTTTTAATCAGAACAAGAGAGCAAGTGAACAAAAAACCCCATTATTTACTGGTTGAACTGTTTCCTCTGTGGTGATTTGTGAGCTAGCAATCAGAGTAATTATGGGCCACTTGCAGATTTCATTTGGCTGCCAAATAACAAGTGTACTTTGTCTCACATGAAGCCTTTTACACCACTTGGAAAGATGATGCAAGACATCCCTACTTCCCACTCATCTGCCTCTGCTCCCACCCTTTACTTCCCATACTTCATGGGGCCCCATAATTGTTCTGATGCAGCACCAGAACTACATGGTTAGCAGCTTCAATAAAGATTAAAATTAAAATATTAAAATAAAATATGGATTATTAAAATGAAAATGGATTAAAATAGCTTCTACAAACACACAAAAAAACCCCAAACAAATAAAAAAATCCAAAAAAACCTCAACCAAACAAAATACCAAAAAAAACCCCAAACCAAAACAAACAAAAAAAAGCCACCCAAAAGTCCCACATAATAATGTTTTAAGCAAGGCTCATTTTCATGATCTGGGTTTCAAGGTACCCTTGCTCACTCAGTGAGTTTCTTCCATGACTCCTCACATCAGTGTGAGAATGAGGATTTGAAACACTGAAAGAGTTAGGAAGAAATAGCTGAAGGTTGAGAGATTATAAGGCAGATTCAAGGAAGTTTCACCACTGAAGAGAATATAGGTAATTCACACTTAGTTTGGGAGGGAGTGGTGAAATGGATCCAGAAATCCCCTTTCTAATGCCAAGAAAAGCACCAAATATTCTGTGGGGCAACAGGGTGCTCTGTGGAGGCTCCAGCAAATGCCAGAGATATAAAACCAGAGCATTTTGGAGGCAAACTCAATATTGTAAATTCAGTTCAAGCTCAAGACACTTTTGGTGTACACATATGGAGTGTCCCAGGTCACCTTGTGATTAGCAGAACTCTAGGACCCAATTCAGTTGTCACAGCACAGGTGCCTGATGCCACCTGAGATGTTCTGTCACCTCCAATACATGCACCCAAGATTGGTGGATGTGACAGGAGGGTCTAAGAAACCTACACATTTGTGGGATGGCACCTGAAGGGCAGATAGAACACTCATGGGGTCTAAAATGGCACTGAACACCTATATAAAATAAAATTATTCAAATAAAGACTGCCATGGACTTCACTGTATCTCCACTGACTGTGGTGGGAATGCAGACTTCAAGGATATTTTTAAATGCAGGTTTCTAAATTCTGAACTGTACCCTGGCTTTGATTCAAAGGTGAATTCCCTTCATCTTCTCAGATCTGAAACAGAACAAGAGGACAAGATTCCTTGTGTGTCTTCAGAAAATGGGGTGTACCAGGAGTAAATTTTTAGTGCTTTGTTACAGAATGCCTTCAGCTTGAGAATAAGAGTGAGAAGACTCAGCTATTGCTACTCAGAAGATAATAACTTCAGTATTAATGCTACAGGTACATTTAGATAAATAGAAAACAGAAGAGAAAACCCTAAGATGAGAAAAAGGATACAAGAAAAAGCAGTAACTCATCTGTGAAAATAACAATTTGAGTAAAAAGACAGTTTGATTTCCCAAAGGATAAAGTGTCTTCTGCCAATGTAAGCAAGTGATGATAGCTCTTATTTTAGATGCAAGTATAGATCCCTGTATAACTATTGGTGGAAAACAGGTAATGAAACAAGACCTGTGCTATTCTTTTGGTTTTTTCATCTAGTCAAGAAATGGCAATATGACTATGTAGTGAGATACACAGTTATTTCTCAATACTCACCTGCATTTCATACTTCAAGGTCATGTGGAAGCACCAAGATCCCAATCCCACAGCTGAAAACAAATAAAAAAATTATGGTTAACATAAAAGTCTCCGTGTAAAACTTTGAAGTGCATCAACTTAAATGCATGAACTTCAGAACATTTCAGGGACAAATTCACAGTTTTCCACAACCTTCTACTTTACATTCTGGTCACCAGTGATGGGCTGGAATTAACAATTTTTTGGGGTAGGTGTCCTCTTTCCCTCAGCTCAACATTGTGTCCAAGGAACTGGTGTAATCTCAGTGAGGATAAGAGTGGAGGGAACTCTGAATGACTGGGTCATCATAATTCTATTTCTCTTCTTCTTTTTTTTTTTTCATGTTAATGTAATTAAGATTTATCTATTCTAATCATTCTATAACACAGAGATTAATTCAGCTGCTACTACTCCTGAAAACCTATAATATTTCTATTTACTGTCCAGTTTTAAAAGCTAAATTTTAAGTGAATTTAAATTTTAAGTAGCAATGAATTGCCACAAGACCTCAGAAATTCAGGACAAGGAAACAAAACCCAAGCAGGACAGATTTGTTTCGTGAAATGAGATCACCATTTCCAAGCCTTCTCTTTGGAAGCTCATCCTTCTATGTAATGACTTTTATTTGATATACTTTATTTTTAAACCATTAATTTACTCCTGAAATTAATTTCAGATCTATACTTTGCCCATAAACAGTTTTTTTTCAGGTCGACAAGGACAATGTTTCTTAGAAGTTAGATTTAGAGCAGAGCTGATAAAGTATTTAATGCATAATTCATTACTTGGAATTGCTCTCAGTTTAACACTTTCATTAAAGCACCAGCTCATTTTTATTTGGTGAGAACAAGTCCATTAATGCAATGTTTTGTCTGCCTTCAAGAAATTATGTTTTACCTCAGACTCCAGTTTCAGAGAAAGCCAAGTCCTTTGCACTTGAGGTTTGATCCATGGGTAGAGCTGCTCTGCTTTGCTGCAGGGGCAGCACCTTTTCTACACACAACAGCTCTACTGCACCAAGGCATGATCAGACCCCTGGCCAATAAATTATAAATTGTGCAAATGATTGCCAAGGCAGCTGATTGATGTGTCTGGAGATTTTGCTTTAGATTTACCAGCCTAGAATTGTGATGATTACATGTACACAAAGAAATGAACTAGCTACCTGTGGAACTTGAGCATAGGACTGTAATGCACCTCCATTTAAAAATGGATTACCAAATATTTTCACATAATTAATTCTCTGGGAAAATGAAGCATGGCTGTCTACAAGAATATAAACACTTGCAGGTGCTTTGGTACGTTTTGACTAAATTTTCTTGCTTCTGAAGAATCTTTCCAAACAATAACCAACAAGTGGCTTTCATCTTTATTGAGTTCTTAATGAGAAATTCTCAGGGTCATTTTTCTATGTACACAGGAAATATTATATTTACTGTTCATACTGTAGACAAACCCCCTCAACATGTCAATCATCATTAAAACACATCACAATTAACATTATATTAACATCATTAAGCCACTTTCCTGGCTGTCACAGTGATTCCTGAATCTTCATTCAAACTTACAATCTGTTACAAGTGGAATTTTCAGACAGGGGCAGAATCATTGCATAAGAAATTTCACCTGATTTTAAATTAAACAAAATGTGTTGTTAGGGTGCTTTTGTTGTTGTTTTGGGGTAAGGTTTTTTGGGTTGGGTTTTTTTGGGGGATGTTGGGGGTGGTTAACGTTATTGAGGTTAATAAATCTCAACAATCAACTACTGAACTTCTCCCTTTCCTCCTATCAAGCTCCTCTTGAGCACAGATCCTATCAGGAGAGGCTGAGGGAGCTGGGGGTGTTGAGGCTGGAGAAGAGGAGGCTCAGGGGAGACCTCATCACTCTCTCCAACTCCCTGAAAGGAGGTTGGAGCCAGGGGGGGGTTGGGTTCTTTTCCCAGGCAACTCTCAGCAAGACAAGAGGCCATGGTCTCAAGTTGTGCCAGGGGAGGTTTAGGTTGGACATTAGAAAGAATTTCTTGATGGAGAGGGTGATCAGGCATTGGAATGGGCTGCCCAGGGAAGGGGTGGATTCTCCATCCCTGGAGCTCTTTCAAAAGAGCCTGGATGTGGCACTGAGTGCCATGGGCTGGGAACCACGGGGGGAGTGGATCAAGGGTTGGACTTGATGAGCTCTGAGGTCCCTTCCAACCCAGCCAATTCTATGATTCTATATGACTGGAAGCAGATATTGCTGCCAGAGGGCCACAGAGATTATCCAGGGGCTGCTATGAGGAGAGGCTGAGGGACCTGGGATTGTTCAGCCTGAAGAAGACTCCAGGGGGACCTTAGAGCTCCTTCCATCACCTGAAGGGAACCTACAGGAAGGCTGGAGAGGGACTTTGCATTAGTGTGTCCAGTGACAGGACAAGGGGAAATGAATTTAAATTGAAGGAGAATAAATTTAGACTGGATCTTAGGAAGAAGTTCTTCAGTATGAGGGTGGTGAGAAGCTGGAACAGATTGCCCAGAGAAGTTGGGGATTTCCCCTCCCTGAAGGCTTTCAAGATCAGGTTGGATGAGGCCTTGGGCAACCTTGTCTGGATGAGAGGTGTCCCTGCCCATGGCAGGGATATTGGAGTAGGAGATCTCTAAGCTCCCTTCCAACCTCAGCCACTCTGTGATTCTGTGATTTTTCCTTTCCAGCTTCTGGAAAAATTAAGACTGCTGCAGATATTAGTGTTTCAGGTCATTAATCCCTTTACTACAATTCATTCTAAAACAAATTAAACCAAACCAAGCCAAAATGCTCTTGCTTCTGTGTAATGATCACACTTTCTTTGATTATGAAATTTTACAATGCATTGAAGAAGGATGCTTTAGCTGTGTTGTGTAGCAATAAGACAGTTATCTGAAACAAGAAATGTTTACAGGCACTCATTAAATGGTCCTTCCTAAAATAAAAACCTCTCCTGGAAATGGCTGGGAGACTGCTTGCTGCAAGCTTGACAGAACTGATGAACACAGTCAAGTCTGTCTGGTATTGAAGTGCAGTCAGCAAGAAAGCCAGGATGGAGTCACTAAATTATTCATCAGGTGACACACTCCCTCTCAAGACTGCACAGACAACATTTTCTTAAATGTTGTTTTGGTTACTATGCACAGTTGCATCTTTTTGTAGAGATAGTTTAAATGAAGACTGAAGCTCAAAACTACAGATCTTTATATATCCCATTTATATCTGTTTATTGTGGGAGGATAACTTAAAAAGGTAGGTTTGCAGAGGGGGAACTTAAAATATTTTGCATCTAGACATTGAATGAGCTGAGAAACAATCTTCTGATTTGCTATGTTAGGCATATGTTATATCTCAACACAAAACTGCAAAAAGCTTCATGAACCCATACAAAAAAAGAAGAAAGAAGGAAATTGCATTAAGAGATGATGAAGTGAACTACAGCAGCTGGAGAATGGGTAACTGATGAGCTTCAGCAGAAGGGAACTAATGGTTAACACTGCTCTCACTGGGCCAAGAGCTGTGCTTGTCAGAGCTGCTGTCTCCTGGCTTAGTGTAGGGTTAGTGTTTGGTGCTGAAAACACTAAAGAGTCAAAAAAACAAAACATCTATCACATGTCAAGCATCCCAAGGAAATCTTTATTTCAACTGCTCTACCCAGAACACTTGACCTTTCTGGCACACTTGAAGCATAACTTGCAAAATCAGAAGGGGCTTGATGTGTGTTTGTCTCCAGTAAACACTGGATTAATTTTTAAGCTCAAACATCTTCACAAGTAGCTTCCACCTGCAGTTCTGCTGGAATGCAGCTGTCTTTAGCTATACCCCTCAACATGTAACTTCAGAATCAAGACACTTCCACAGAATATTTCCTTCTCCAAACCATTGCTGCAAGGAGGCATTCTGCCAGCTCTGTACTTGTGAACACAATCCTTGCAGTTCCAGCACAGAAACATAATCCAGAGAAGCAAATCTCCCACACAGCCACTAACAAACTGAGCCACAGATTTGCTCCTTATCTTGTAAGCAGTAGTTACAGTTTTCATTTTAGGTGTTTCCTTTTGGGATGGAGCTTAACTCACTGAAAGCTGTGTACAGGTTGGGAAATTTGAACACCATCTGAAGTAATGCTATTTCCTCTCTAGCTACTGTACCCACTTCTCACAGATACCACTGTCACTCCACATTTTTACATCAATGAACTTCTCAAGTGACACAGTTATTTCAGTGTGCTTCAGCACTGTAAAAGACTTCAAGGCAATATCCCTGCTAGAAATAATCTAATACTATACATGAGATCCAGCTCCACATATGAATGATGTAAGCTCTCTGGATTTGAACCCTAGAAGGATACCAACATCCCCTATGAATTTTTTAATAGTTTTAGTAAGAATCAGAGTATAACATAATCAGTGATAATTCATTTAGATAGAAGACTATCCATCAGCTTTCAAAATTGTTTTCAGAAGCCTAAGGCTTTTATAGAAAAGCCATTCATTAGGATTTCATAGATGTGACTTGAATTCAAACTGTAGAAACCCTGCAGGAATACATTTTGAAGGAAAGATGCTCCAGATTCACACACTTTTTCTGGGTAACTATATGTGAACTAGGTGTTAAGGCTTCCACTAAAAAGAATGACATTATAAAGAGTAATTCATCTGTCCAGATATAGTAAGGTTTTAGGTTGAGCCAAATGTGGGAGGACAGAGCCCTCTGCACATGGTTCAGATGTTTGATTCTGGAGCTGATTGACACCTGTTGTTTCTTACAGTGGTAGAACTGGTAATGGCTTTGAATGGAAGGAGGTGGATTTTAGGAAGAATTTTAGGCTAGAATTTTAGGCTAGATTTTAGGAAGAAATTCTTTGGTGGTGAGACACTGGAGCAGGTTGTCCAGGGAAGCTGGGAATGCCTCCTCCCTGGAAGTCTTGAAGGCCAGGTTGGATGGGGCTTGGAGCATCCTGGTCCAGTGGGAGGTGTCCCTGCACATGGAACTATATGATCTGTAAGGTCCCTTCTAACCCAAACCATTCTATGAACTAAAGATGAACAGCAACATCCTGCATTGTAAACAGCCAAAGAATGGACCAAAATGATGAAGCAGAATTAAATGAACAATTCTTACTGCATTATTTTGCTTTGTACTGCTTTCTCCCCACAGCACAAGAGACAGGAGAGACCTTGGTAACTCCAGGGATACAGCCCTACAAGTGAACTCCATTCCCAGACACTAAAATGCAACTGTCTGTGCTAGTGAATTGTTAGAATAGTCTGTGGGTGAATCTGTCCTGGTCCAAATAGTACTTTCCATGAGCTGCTCCCTGGCACAGCCCAGCAGCCAGAAGACTCCAGGGCCCTTGTCCAGCAGGGAATTTGTATGCAGTCACCTTGGTCTGGAGGCTAAGACAGACACAGGCTGCTCCATGTTAGTGAGCTTCAGCACTCAGGAATGTTCCTCTGGCTCTTAGGCAAGAATAAAGGAATTAACTTTGACTGAAGGGCTTCTAGGAATTATTTTTACAGACTCAGGCTTTCACTGAAAATGAAGTTTAGTTATTTACAAGTTCCTATGGCTATAACTAACACTGAAAACTTTTTCCATCCTTTTTTTTTTTCCTCTCTCCCCTTTGGCTCAGTTTGAATGATTGAGCCCTATTAAGCCAAGGGAACAGAAAACAGAACAATCCTTCCAAATTTCATGTAAAACATCTAATAAAGTACATACCTCCACTGATTCTGTTTTTTCTTTTCTTGGGTTCAAAACTATTTTTTTTCTTTTATCGGGACTTTTATCTTTTATTTATTCTTTATCATTCTAGAAAATCAATAATTTGCAGGAAGCATGAGGAAATGACATATGGTAGAACCTGACACAACAGTACAGCATCACAAGGAACCATCTAAAACCAACTGTTTCTTCCTTAAATTACTGACAGTCTGATGATTTGTCCCACCAACTTCATGAGAAGCAACATCCTAAAGTAATTTCTTAGGATTATTCTACATAATTTATAGGCCTATTAAACAGTTCCCTAAAGCCTAAAAATCCTATCCAGTTCCTATTGAGTTAATTGACAACATGCTTTTTGAGCTGAAAGGCAGCAGAAATAAGGGCTGAGAACAGTGTGCAGTATCTCAAAGAACTTGCTGTAAAGTGCAACTCGGTCTCAGCATCACCATGAACAAGGAAATTTATTTAAACTGTTAGTTAGAAAGCCCCCTTTTTGTCCTGCCAACTTTGGATCTTAGCATGTATGTGAAAGGAACAGTGCTTCCTTAATTCAAAATGCTCTTGGTTCAAAGGGGGAATAAATGTCAACAACAGAAATTGTGGGGTATAAAAAGTGAAGCACTTTGGTAAAACACAAAGGAAGTGACAATCAGCTAAATGTCTGGAAGCATGCAAAAGAAACAGCTGATTTGAATCAAAACAATGTCTAGAAACAACACTTCTTATGTTCTTAAATGCTAAGAGATTTAATTTTAAGGTCCCTTTGACAGCTGTCTTTTACTTCTTGTGAAGTAGCAGTAATGATTCAGATGTTTTATAACCTAACAAAGTGCCCTTCCTTCCACCCCCATCTTCATAGCAAAATTGTTAAAGAATTTCTACTTTAACAAAACAGTCCTTAGACAGTACTAGCTAGGAGCTCTGCTGTATGGTTTTTAATCAAGCATGGTTCCTGAAGTGAGATCAGAAGTCTATGTTAAATTCACTCTCTCTTTACAGGTTCTGTCTCTTCTTGTTTGTTCCAAATTAAGTAGGTAGCATGAAATCTGTTAAATAAAATTACTGCAAGGGAAAGAATTCTCTCTGGTTCTTTCTTACAAAAAGAAATTTCTGTACCTTTATCTCTACTTCATTATGCTTCTAATTCAGTCACATAGACAGAAAGAATGGCACCATTCCTGGCACATTTCAACTATGTTTAAAATTCTGTTTATCTTCTCATTTGTTTTTTTAGCCTGTAGTTGAACTCATGTTAAGAGGTTTGTGATTCCAGACCATCTTGTTCCTGTTTTTTTCTGAAAAACTGTAAAGCTTTCTATATTCCTTCACACCTTTCAACTGTAGCAGAATAATCCATCATTACAAATACCAAAGCACAGGCAAAACAGAAGATAAATGCTTCTGGGAGAGATGTTTCCTGTTAGGTTCCAGCATATAAGATTAAAATGAAGCTGTGCAAGTATTTATCACTTCAGACAGAGTTAAAGGCACCCCAGTCCAGATGAGCAGAACCCAGCTGGAACCTGGGACTGCTCTCCAGTACTCCTGTCAAAAATACTGGCTGAGTTCCCCTTCATCAGCACCAAGAACAGGATAGAACTGAAGACCATGGTATTTATTGTGATCAAAGAAAGAATTTTTACTTTAAAAAAAAACATTAATCAGTATTTGGGAGATGTCCACTCAGGGCAGTCTTGGTGGGACTTTCTGATATTCTGGTCATCTAGTGGCATACTCTGACCATGAAGTGTCACCCACAGAGGCAGTCACAACTTCAAGTGATGACAATCTTAAACACAGTTTTACTTTTTGTTGTTGTTCTTCCTTTTTGTTTAGAAAGAATGGCATTATAGGTACTTCCATTCAAGAGAGTCAACTTCAAAACATACATACACTGTTACTTTCACTGTCTTTTTAAAAGGAAACTCTGACCTTCTTCCTACCAAACTATTTTATACTGAGACAAAAATGGTAAATTACTCAAGCCCATAAAAAGCCTACAAATGGCTATCTGGAAATTATTTAGACAACATCCAAAGCTGTGCATTGTTGCTGGTTGTTTTTCACATGGATCAGGGAAGCTGAAGTAACTGAAAAACCATGAAGTTGTACTTATTTAATTGGCATCAAGAGTACAGTTAGCATATGGATATGTGATTTTTGACAGTTTATCTAACCATACTAGTATTTAAAAAGAACATTTACAATCAATCCCCTTCCACTGAGAACACTGGGAAAGACTGACTCTACAGAGAGAGCTGCCATAGGAAACATAGAAACCCTGTGAAACACAGAAAGTCTCTAAAATCTACTTCAAGACCCAATTGCCAAGTCTGAACCAGCTCTTCTCTTAAGGAAGAGGTCTTCTAATTCCATAACTGATGTTTTAAAGGTAGTTCTCTTCTGGACTTTGCCATTTTAGAAAAAACAGGTTGTCCTAAAGTTCCCTTCTACATGAACATCATGTTGTGCTTCCCTCCTTGCTAAACTTCCCAGATAAGGTGGCAGTTAGGTCATTGGGTGATACAGGCCAAAAGAGGAATGAAAGCAAATTCCAACTCACAAAAGAATCCTTTTCCAGTTCCTTCAAGATCTTGGAAATTTCTTGTACTACTGTTCCAAACAAATGTCACCAAAAAATTCATATAGTGTGAAACTGTTTGGAAATAGGGCATACAAGGTGTCTTCTGTAAATCATCATGAAAGGATACAGTAAGCTAGGATGCACTGAGCAGGTTTCAAAGCCAGAAAAAGATCACTGTAAAATCTCATAATGCTATTCAGTGAATTCCAACTTCACATTCATCAAAAAAACACCAGTTTTCTGTAAACATTAACAAGTATAACAAGTTGAGGTTTATGCTTCCCAAACATAATATTTGGATTTAACTCCTTGTTTTATTAATATCTGGATATTGTTCAGTGCACATCTGAGCTTTCTTGATAATGAAAGAGCAAATTAAGTTTTCCACATACCTGTCAGACACAAGTAAGCTGCTAAATATCGTTTTTCAAGGCCATCTTTGTAGGTCTGAATCGCACCATAGATTGGAGGTAGAATGAAAATCAGGTTACTCAGTGTGTTCCCTGGGGGACAGAAAGCAAAAGCAGAGGTTAAGAATTGAGTAGTATGCACTTTAAATAAAGAAATTGTTATTAATTCATTTGTTAAAGGCACGTTGAACAGTTTTCATCCAGAAAATTTCATTTTTTCAGAAGCTGTCTTCTGCTTTCACACCTAACACAAAGCCCAATTTTGGTAAAACATGGTTAACTACTTAAAGGCTAAAAATATTTTAACTCATCTTTTTCCTTTTTTTTAAAAACATAAATTAGTAATTTATTTCTATCCATATAACTAAAACCTTTGGTTGAGATGATGCTTACTTCCTTGGCAAAGTTTAAATAAGGAAATCAGTTTACCTTGAGTGCACAGCTCATGAATTAAAAAACCTGATTCTTTAAGAAGATACAAGTCCAAAAGAGTTCAAGCCTGATATTTAAAAAGAGCTTTTTGTTTGTTTGTTTGTTTTAAATTTTTATTTTTTTAAAGCTATTCTTGGAACTCTGTCCTCCACACTCTCTACAGATCCTTTAAGGTCAGTGAGTGACTTGTCCTCAAAATGAAAGCAGAGGAATCTTTGCTCTTCCTGCTCCAGTGACTTCACACATGCAGAACAAGCTGGATGCTGCTGCATCACAGATCCCCCTGTAACACCAAACACCCTAAGAGGGCATGATAGGGAGCAGCAACAAGTCAGAAGCCACTACACATCACCAGGACAAGCTGCTGCCAAAGGTCACCAAGAGTCTGAGCTTCAACAAGGTACCATGGCTCTCCATCCCTCCTGTTGAAGCTGGAATGCAAGGTAAAAAAATGACAGAGGGTGTGGAAATCAGAGGGGGCAAATGGCTCTCCCAGCACTGAGCATAAAACATAGAATCTCAAACTGGTTTTGGTTGGAATGGACCTTAAAGATCACCTAGTTCCAACCCCCTGCCATGGGCAGGGAAAGCTCCCACTACACCAGATTGCTCAAAGCCCCATCCAGCCTTCCTATGAAGGCATCTTTTTTTTTTTTTTTTTTTTAATTTTCTTTAAGACTACTCTTCTAACTTGATTTAGATGGGTTTTACCAACTCTCCTGCCCTGTGAAAATGAAACAGAAGCCTAAGGCAATTTCTCAGCAGAAGGGCTGCAGATTCAGCTTTTCAGTCTAACAACAAAACAAGATCTTGAGACTAAACCTTATGTAATGGGAATGAAATGGCAAGCAATTTGGGAAAAAAGGGAAAAATCTCTTAAAAAAGACAGAATGTTGTTTACATAAATTCAACTGCACACTTTCACATGTCATCAGTTAAATGCATATAAAACTGAAACTTCCAAATATCTCAATGAAGACTAAAATCTATGAGGCTATAGAGGAAAAAAAACCCCAAACCTTTTTCTGCCTTTCTTATTCAGCAAAAAATTTCAGAAGAGTTCCATTTTCTGAAATGAAGAACAAGAGGGAACAGACCATGTCTGCATCACTCCCATCATTCATGCACTTATTTTTTCAGGAGTCCTCCTTATAAAATAATCTCAGACTGGTTTGGGTTGGAAGGGACTTTAAAGCTCCTCCAGTTCCAACCCCCAGCATGGGCAGGGACCCCTCCCACAGCCCAGGTTGCTCCAAGCCCCATCCAACCTGGGCTGAGACATTTCCAGGGATGGGGCAGCCACAGCTTCTCTGGGCAACCTGTTCTAGTGTTTCACCACTCTCACAGTGCAGAATCCCCTCAAAGTAAAGAAGAACCCAAGATCCATCTTAGAGAATCAAGTGAAAACTACCACACTGTGACCATCCCATCCCAAACTAGTACAGCACCTTAGGTAACAAAAATCCATACTGCAGAGGTTTACAGAAAATTTAAACCCAAATGGAAAAATGGTTATTTCAGGAGACATGAAGCAGAAGTTAGCTTTGAGAAGTTAGATCTTCTAAATTCACACAAGGTAGATTCAAAGCTCAGTTTGAGTCAGTCTTCTTGAGCAGATCAAAGCCACATCTCTTCATCAGACTTTCTTTATATCAGTTTCCTATTGATTTAACATCACCTTCTGCACAGTCATGAATTTTCACCAAGTTAGAAGAAGCAAACCAGAGATATGCCAGAGATCTTACTCTTCAAGATCACAACCCCATGCAGTGCTACAGGCTGGGGACAGAATGGTTGGAGAGCAGCCAGACAGAGAGGGACCTGGGAGTCTGGACTGACAGGAAGCTGAAGAGGAGGCAGCAGTGTGCCCAGGTGGCCAAGAAGGCCAATGGCATCCTGGGCTGGCTCAGGAACAGCGTGGCCAGCAGGTCCAGGGAAGGGATTCTGCCCCTGTGCTCAGCTCTGGTGAGGCCACAGCTTGAGTCCTGTGTCCAGTTCTGGGCCCCTCAGCTCAGGAAGGAGATTGAGGTGCTGGAGCAGGTCCAAAGGAGGCAACTGGGCTGGTGAAGGGATCCAGCAGAAATGCTGTGAGGAGAGGCTGAGGGAGCTGGGGGTGTTGAGGCTGGAGAAGAGGAGGCTCAGGGGAGACCTCATCACTCTCTCCAAGTCCCTGAAAGGAGGTTGGAGCCAGGGGGGGGTTGGGCTCTTTTCCCAGGCAACTCTCAGCAAGACAAGAGGCCATGGTCTCAAGTTGTGCCAGGGGAGGTTTAGGTTGGACATTAGAAAGAATTTCTTGATGGAGAAGATGATCAGGCATTGGAATGGGCTGCCCAGGGAAGGGGTGGATTCTCCATCCCTGGAGAGATTTCAAAAGAGCCTGGATGTGGCACTGAGTGCCATGGGCTGGGAACCACGGGGGGAATGGAGCAAGGGTAGGACTTGAGGAGCTCTGAGCTCCCTTCCAACCCAGCCAATTCTATGATTCTGTGATTCTGTAGTGAAGTTCCTCCATGTAAAAGAAGCTCAACAGAAATCAAAACAGCTCTGCAAAGATGATACAAACTTGTACAATATAAAAGGCTTTTTTCATGCTTGAACCCCTCAGGGAATCATTAACCTTTTACCACATTCCCACAGTGCTGCAAGGGGCAGTGATTCCCTTTCAGGGTAGACTAAATTTGGAAGGAATCCACTAAAACTCAGCATTGTGTGGTCCACTGACCATTACCACATCCTCCCACAAATCATGTCAAGATGACAGCCAGTCTCAAAAAGCAGAGCAAAGGCTATGTAGTCTGGATATTGAGCCTTCTGCTTTCCAAAAGCAGCTCTCAACTATGCCCATTTTCTAGAGAAATTATTAGATGTTATAGAAGTGTCACTGCTCAAAGTCACTTTGTTATGAAACTGGCCCAACCTGGCAAAAATTCAAATATGAAAATGCTGAACAAAAGAGATACCACAGTGTTTACCCCAAACTAGGAAGGCTTGAGAAGAGTTGCAGTAGGATAACAAACTTCAGATGGATGTAAGAATGCAGAAAAGAGATTATTCTGTAGGAAGGGGAAGGTTTCAGCACTTCCTGTGAAGTTGTAACTCTGTTAAATAACTGAACATTCACATGCACTTAATCTAGGACCATCTTGGTGAGAGAGGAAATACCATAGGCCTAATCTAGCTGTAAATTCCTGCCACTCCTTCTCTGCACTTTTTGGCCCTCATTATACAGAACATTTAGCACAGGGTATAGACAAGCCTGTCTGCAAAACATACTTATTATTGAAAGTTGTGCACATATTTTAAAAAGGGAAATGGGGGTGGGGGAACAATGAAGCCCTCTGGCATGCTGCTAGCAAAATTACTTCTTTCAAGAAGAAAAACTTCAAGGCCTCTTTCAAACCCAAGGTCCCTAAAATTGCATGTTTCCTAAAAATCTAGCTATTCTTTACAGGATTATCTTCACAAAGAGTAGCTTATAAGTTCATTAAAAGGGAATTTTTTACTAATTCCATTAAAAAAATGGCAGTGTGATATGCACAGAGATTAGCAAACAAAACCAAAGAAGAAAAAGATGACACAACTCAGACCCATAAGTCTAAAGACAATTAAGAAACAAGGATGGGAAACAAATTTTGAGGGAAAGAGATATGGAAGTTGCAAATGGAAAAAAAAAAGTTAAAATTGTCAATAAACCTAAACTCTCTCTTTTTCACCAGATTTTTTTTCTTTAAATGAAAGGAAAAAATTAATGTAGATGTCCTTGGGAAAAGCAGAGACTGAAGAATTTGCAACTAAGCCACAAGGCAGAAGGTATGCAGTATAATTAAAGAAGAAATTAATGGTTATGCCTGTAGAAATATATTATATAAAAATGAGATTATTGCACGTGGGTGAATTTAGGTTTAACTCTGCAGACCATGCATATATTTGGTAGTGGATTCCTTGAATACTGGACCAGGGAGTGATTTCATTTTTCATTAGTGACCAAAGACTGCTTCTCAGCATTTTATCTTCAACATGCCTGCCAAAGAAAGGAGGACCAGATGATCAGAGGCAGAAATGAGTAAAATGAGAGGAATGGGATTAAATATGAGGGACCAGAACATCCCTTTTAATGTGAATGTGAATCCTTGTTCTAAAAGTATGATTAATCTATTTGAAAAGGGAAAAAAGTGAATTAAGATCACCTGGTGACTGATCCTCAGTCATCACTGTAGACACCAAAGCCCCTAAATTTATTTCCAAGAGAAGCAGGGAAAATATAATGTCCAAACCAACAGCAGAATGCGCTGTTCTCTTCTTATCAATAATAAAAAGAGAAAGCACATCAGAAGCAGATAAAGTTCAGTCCCATCTGAGGGATGAATAGGAGCTTACAGCAACAGAAGGGACCAAAATTGCTTAAGCTCACCTAGCAAGCCCTAAGCAAGGATGGACTAAAACTCTGCTCTGAAAATACATCAGTGCCCAAGATGAAAGGGAGCTACTTGGACAAAAGGATTCTATTGAGAGAAGAAGAAAAAGGTATCAGTTCAGGCTAGAAGGTAGAGAAATGCCTCCCACTGAAGAGGAGAGGTTTACAAGTGCTTCCCACTGGGCAGAAATGGGCAGAAATGGTCAACCTACCTGGACCTGCTCTCAGGATGAAGCTTGGTAAGCTCAGAAACCAGATGAGATGATGTGACAGCCCAGCAGAGGAATAAAACAAGTTGTGTCCCCAGAAATGATACATGGTACTGGGCAAAGGGTAATCATGATCAGTGCAGATTGTGTGGCTGCCCTTCCAAAGTACCATAGAAGTCTTTCAAGAGGGTTTTAATGCAAGCCATTGTTCCAAAATCCTGTTTTATTCACTGAGAGGATGCCATATGGTACCAGAACAAAATCAAATTTATGCAAAGCATCATTTCAACAGGCTTCTGTCTAGGGGAAGGACAGCTGTATGAGTGCTAAACCACATCTGGACCCTCCTCTATAAATAAAACAGCAAAACCCAACAAGTCTTTTCTGCAATGCATGTAAATTCAGAGTCATCTTTGGGTCCTAAGAATTGCTCATATTATCATAAATCCACTAAGATCTTTACAAAGACTGACCACCTCAATGACAAAAAAATAGAAACTTAAAGAGGAAAGAGTATTTACAGGCAAACAGAGACACAATATACTGCTTACTGTTCAACAGACATCTTGGTCCTGGTAGAGGACACAAATTTGAAGGACCTTACTTTCATAAAGTTTCCATTTCCCCAAGTGTGCAGTTAATTCTACATTAGAAAGTTTTTTCTACAAGAAATTTGAATGAGGAGTCAAAAGGATAAAACAAGTAAAGCTGGAAACAACTCCAGTTGTAACAGCACATGGTGATAAAGAAATAACTTGTAGGATGTAAAAACATCAGGAATAGAAGATCAGTGGGACTTGGGTGACATTTTCAGTGAGGGAGGCAAATTGCTACTGTAAAAAAGAATCAAAAATTACCAACTTGAGCTTCTGACAAGGTGACCAATGTCATTTACACAGTGTTAGGAGATCCCTTCTCCTATGTTTGTACACAGAATGACTGCTAGGATCTTCTCAGACATTAATTTCTTTCTCTCTGTCAAAGATCTGAAGACTTTGCACTCTGCTAATAGAAATAGATGTCACCTTCAGGGAGCAAAGAAGTGAATTTTTGCAGTTAAAGTTGACTATATCTAAAAAGCTAATTTAAAATCAAGATTAACAAACATGACATTCATCACAGGCTCTCACCCTCTCCTTACAGACAACTGTGAAAAGAGGAGAAAGAAAACCAAGTGCTGCTTTACAAACCAGATACCAAAGTTGCAGTCGAGTCAAAGTGTCCTTTTTTAAGTAAAACAGGCAAACAGGCAAATAAATAAGATTTGGAGACTAAAAAAATCCATTTAATTGTCTGGCTATGTGGTGCACTGCAGAGCCATTGTCACTGCACTTCCCAGCTCATGTAGCTTTTCCTTTTTCCATCACTGCGTGAAGAAAATAAAAATAGTTTTAAAAAATAAAGCCTGTCAGATGGCATCATGCCCAACCTGAATCATCCTCCTGGCTGCTTTCAAATATAAGGAATTCTATTTCATGGCTTTTGTTTCTGGAGTCATCTCAAAGTACAGCTCATTATTACAGGTTTTACCAAATTTAAAGAAATTGCAAAGCAAAGCAATTCAGGCACATTTGAGAGCATAACCACCTACCCTTAGCTCCCCTCTCTTTTAAAGAAAGATGCATCTCTTGGGATGAAGAAGAATCTCTAGGGATGAGATATCAGAGATGAAGACAGAGAGAATAACAGCAAAACAAATAGGCTAAAAGGGTGGCCCAGGAGAAACAGGTAAAATGAAACAAAAAAGAAAAAGCTGTTGGGAAATTAATCTGAAGTTGAAGAGTATTAAAGGCTGAGAGGAATCCAATGTGTTTTCTTGTAAGAAACTCATTCCAAGCTAATCTGGGACTCCTTGCTAAGATAGAAACTTCACAGCTCAACTATCACAGCATTTTAAGTGTCAACAGAGGAATTAATCTGAATAAAATCCAACAAGTTTCTATACAGTATATACCATGTATTATCACTCACTAATAACTAAGCCAGAGCCCAGAGGAGGTCTGTATCACTGAGGTTTTAAAATGCAGGCATTTCATGATTGTTCAGAAGCCCCACACTACACAGAATCAGCTTTTTTTTGGGCCCCTAACTTCAATCTGGTGCTGTTTTTCCTTGGGGCTTATCACCAGGAGGGCAGCATAGCAATTAGATTTTCACTTCCACCAACCACTTTTAATATCTTCCACTTCAAAGTCTCCAGTAACAGCATTTCAGAGTGTCAGGAAATGAAAACTCCTGTCTCCATTTGATATTTCAGAAGGACCTCAAGGGGAGAAAATCGAGTCATTCCGACGGGAATTTTGCCAATATGTAATTACTGAACTCCCTGCTTCCTAATGTGCATGAAGGATCAATATAAACTTCCTGTTACTCACTGAAACACAACACAGAGTTATTTCAGGTTGGAGCACAAGATCCACTCTGCCTTTAAAAGGAAAACAAAATAAAAAAAATAAAAAAAAAAGAAATGGGGACAGGGGTGTTTCGAGTCTCTATATTCAAGCAACAAGATCTGTTTCTCACCTCCTGTTATTCTCCTTTCCAAGTATTAATCAAGCTTTGATTTGGTTTACCTGGACATCACTAGAAGTTGCATCTCTAGCAGTTCAGCTGCAATTTGTATTAGGCACAATACAAATTGTATTTGTATTATTTCTAATGACAAAATGGGAAAAAATACTGAGAGAAACAAAGAGTGAAGCAATTACTGAGCTGTAGAAGTAAGCTATGTATGAGAGCTTTCTGAAGAACCATAAAAATAGGTATTAAAAAAAAAACAAAACACTTCAAACTAACAGGTTATTAGAGGGACTATTAAATCTCCCAAGGTATTTAAATTGAAACTAGAAATCTAAAGACCAAGTTCATCTAGTTCACTGGAATTGTAAAATTAAAAGGCAGATAAAACAACAGATAAAAATGTGATAAAGTGAGTACATTACAAAGGGATGCCTGATTAATCTGGCTCTGAACAGATGTTGGCACACCAGTATGAGGAAAACTGTAACAGAGAAATGAGAGGGGAAGGCCCCTTGACCAAGGCACCAGGTATAAGAAAGCAATGTGGAATCCAACAGATTTACATAAAAAAAAGGAAAAAAAAAAAAATTTGTATTCCTAAAGAAGTGCATTCTGATCAGCCCTAACAAACTGAAGCAAGGAAAAATGAAAGGAGAAGATTAGAAATCAGGTTTATTTGGCAGCAGCTCCATCTCCCAAAAGGAGCCATGAATCCTGGAAGAGTTTCCAACAAGAGCAACACAGGTGAAGGAAACATCAGGAGAAAGGAAGGAAAGGAGGTAGGAACGTGGGTTCCTCCTCAATGCTTAACACCAACACAGACACATCCACACCATGTTCTGGCCACAAGTGTCTCAGCCACAACCCAGAGCTGCTTCCAGCTCAGCAAAATGCTGGGAAGAGGCCAAAAAAGCTGAGGGCAGTATTGAGGTTTCAGTGTTCAGGGCAGTGCTTCTCCACCTTCCTGTCTGTTTCTCTCTCTCCTCAGTTTCTCCAGATTATCCAAGTGTCTGCTGATATCTTTCTGAAGAGGTGAATCAGTTCAGTGATTTACTGGCTTGAGGAAGGGCGATGAGGTAATTTAAAAAAAAAATAAAAAAAAATTAATTATTAACAACTCAATTTGATTTTTATTCCCAGGGCTCCTCTGTGAGCAGATCCAATGTGCTGTGTCAAGCTATCCAACTGATTTCTGGCCTTACACACTTTCAATTCCAGCTGCAGGAATCATTCCCTTGGCATTCATCATACCAGGTGCACTCATATTTCTGTAGCAACATATATTTGTTCATATAAATGTATTTATATTCATAAAAATATATAGTAATATATATTGAATATATATTTATTCAGCTTACACCATTCTGTGTTCTGTTTGTGTTCTTAAAAAACAATTAAAAGGTAGTTAGGAAAAAAAAAAAAGCAAAAAAAAAGCTCTGGCCACTCCTAACAAAGCACAGGAAAAGAAAGCACAGTTCAGACCTGGGAAGTGTGGGTGTTTTCCCATGCACAACCCTTGGTGTCCATGTCTTAAAAAAGCAGTGACTGAACTGCTTCTAAATTGCCCCAGGTTATAATTAAGCTTTTCTTTTCCCAAGTGCTTTGCTACTGTGTGGCAAAGACACTAGAAAATTAAAACCTACCAGGAGGCCTACTAAGGCTGACCTTGCTCTTATGTATATTAAACTAAAAATAAATGAGTGAAAGCTAATGCTACAGAAATGCATATTTTAAAGCTCCACGATTCTTACTTAAAAAAAAAAAAAAAAAATTAAAAAAAAACACCCTTGCAGTCAAAAACATTTGTGTTCCCAATGCATATTTAAATTTAGTGAATCATCCATTGCTGGGCTAAGCTCTCCTCAACTCTAAAATGTGTTGGTTACCTATGTAACTGCAGTGCTTGAGCAATCCCAGACTTATCCACAGTATCCTTGGAAGAGGACAGGATTTTATCAACAATTATACAAATATTTAGAGGGTGGGTGTCAGGAGGATGGGGCCACTCTTAGCTCACTGGTACCCTGTGGCAGGAAAAGAGGTAATAGGCATAAACTTGAACATTGGAAGTTCCATCTAAACATGAGGAGAAAGTTTTTTACTCTGAGGGTGGCAAAGCACTGGAACAGATTGGTGATGGAGCCCCCATCTCTGGAGAAAAAACAAAACCTACCTGGACACCATCCTGTGCAACCTGCTCGAGCTGAACCTGCCCTGGCAGGGGGGTTGGAGAAGATGATCTCAGGTCCCTTCCAACCCTTAACATTCTGGGATTCTGTGACAGGCTTCTAGAGGGAGCTTGAGTCCCAAGAAACACATAAAAGTGATGCCAGGACTTTGAAACACCAAAGCTTTCCTCTAGCCACTCGACCACCCCTTCAACTCTCAGCAAGACAAGAGGTCGTGGTCCCAGGTTGTGCCAGGGGAGGTTTAGGTTGGACATTAGAAAGAATTTCTTGATGGAGAGGGGGATCAGGCATTGGAATGGGCTGCCCAGGGAAGGGGTGGATTCTCCATCCCTGGAGATATTTCCAAAGAGCCTGGATGTGGCACTGAGTGCCATGGGCTGGGAACTGCAGCGGGAGTGGATCAAGGGTTGGACTTGATGATCTCTGAGGTCCCTTCCAACCCAGCCCATTCTATGATTCCCTGTCACAAGAAAAAATTGTGAGTTCACCACAAGAGCTCCCCTAAAGAAGGCTTTGAATTGAAATCCCATCCCAGTAAGAACTGGGTACTTGCCAAAAGCAACATTTTTATTACCAATTCTTAAAATGTTTAGCATAACAGAGTCCTCTTCCTACTGGAACTGTTGAACACCATCACAAATGAAGAAAAAATGATGACCAAGAACTTGGGTTTGTTTTTTTGAGACAGGATTACTTTTTTTCTTTTTTTCAAAACAATCTTTCATGATGCCTTTCATGAGCTGTTCCTCAGAAGAGGGTTAATAGGGCAGATTACAAAATGTGGAGGTTGGACTCTGAGGTTTAACAAATAATTACGAAAGCAATTGCAAGGGAAATATGCTGAGGCCAGAATCAAGTAGCTACAACAGCTAAAAATAAAAAAAAATGTTTTCCTCACTTTTGAAGCCAGTTCTATTTCTTCTCTTACTGGGGCTCTAACTGTGTCTATCACATCTAGACCTGTCACAAGTGCAGGGCATTATGAATCCCTATTGAATGGGGGGTTTTGGGTTTTGTTTTAAAGGGAGCATTCCACAAAAAATAACAGTAAATACATAACAAAAATGCTAGAAGCTATCCTTGGTTGTTTTTTTCAGAATGCAGAAAGCAATGTGGACAAATATGCTACTATATAGCTCCTTAGCAGGACATTTTATTCCCAGTCCAAGATTTCCACAATTAAATAGACTCCAAGGAATAAACTTCCATTACAATAAGCAGATATCCTACTCCATAATATTTCAATGTTTCTATCCTAGGGATGGGAAAAGAAAGCACTATTTTGCTAATAAAGGTGCCCCCAAGATGCTAGCAAACAGACCAATTACTTTGAAGTACACCTGGGAGGATTTTGCAAGTAAATTTGAAGGAAAAACAGTTGACATAAGCAGATCATTTGAAATATCAATCTAGAAAGTTCACTGAAAGCAAGTGCTTAGTGCTGGGAAATGCAATCAGAGTCTAAAGAGATTAGGCTGAGATGATGTAAAGTTAGAATATTACATGTAATAAGCTTGATGCTGAAGGGCAGGTTTGCAGCTATTAGAGCCTCGACTGGAAAACAAAACAGAATATATTTCAAATGTTGTTTTAAGGCAGGCAAGAAGGAAACAACCAAAACAGAGAAGCTTACTCTTCAGCCACTGCTAGAACTAAGCTGTGACCAATGTCATGTTGGAGCAATGAACCATTTAAATTTTCATCATACAGAACTCCTTCCAGTTCTCCTTTCCTCTTTCCTGCTTTCATGTTCAATGTCTGCACCAACTTCTCTAAACCTAAAGGTCTGTCCAGAACAGCTTTTGGGAGCTGGGGACATCCAGCCTCACCACCCATAAAGATACCAACTTGAAGCCCAGTGTGCTGTGGGGATCATCTCAGAAGCTCTGCAGTTCTCTTGTAGCCACTGGGCAGTGAGACATTAGGGCTAAGTAGTTGGGGAGCCAAAAATGCCCCCTGGATGGGGGATGGCAGAGAACAATGTGTCTGTGTTGTTTTCCACATAGTTGTAGCTTTTGTTTGAGTAGAATTTCTTCAAAATCCAAATCAAACCATTCTATGATTCTGTAAGGACATGGAGGGAGCTGCTGGAATGAGTTCAGAGAAGGCCACAAAGATGATGTGAGGGCTGAAGCAGCTCTGCTATGAAAGACTGAATTAGGATTGTTCAGCCTGGAGAAGGCTCAAAGGAGACCTCAGAGAACCTTCCAGTAAATGAAGGGGCTAGGAGGGAACTTCTGACATGGAGTGACAAGAATGAGGGGGAATGGTTTCAGGCTGAAAGAGGGGAGATTTAGGTTAGACATTAGGAAAAAATGCTTTGCTGTGAGAGCAGTGAGCCCCTGTCCCAGGGTACCCAAGGAAGCTGTGGCTGCCCCATCCCTGGCAGTGTCTCAGCCCAGGTTGGATGGGGCTTGGAGCAACCTGGGCTGTGGGAGGGGTCCCTGCCCATGGAACTGGATGATATTTAAGGTCCCTTCCAACCCAAACCATTCTGGGATTCTACAGAATTCCCTTGCTTTCCTCCCTTTCTTGCTCTCAGCATGGATTTCCCCCATGTGTCGAGGCTGATTAAAGGCTGATAATGACTCATTCCATTCTTTTGCTTTACCTGGATGGCAGGAAATCAATGCTGAGATGCTGTGTGCCAAAAGAGAGCATGTGGGAATAAAGAAACCATCCAGCAAATACAGTCTGACTCAGATGTACAGCAAACCCTGCCTGATGACATTCCCTCTCTCAGCAGCAGTAATAGCAGAAAAACCCATCTGTAACTTTTTGCAGAACTGCCTTTAATGAAAAATCCTAAGGCTACCTGAAACATGAGATGGAAGAAAGGAACCTGAAAAGTTACTTTTTCTGAGAGAGAAGAGAGGAAGAGAAGAGAGGAAGAGAAGAGAGGAAGAGAAGAGAGGAAGAGAAGAGAGGAAGAGAAGAGAGGAAGAGAAGAGAGGAAGAGAAGAGAGGAAGAGAAGAGAGGAAGAGAAGAGAGGAAGAGAAGAGAGGAAGAGAAGAGAGGAAGAGAAGAGAGGAAGAGAAGAGAGGAAGAGAAGAGAGGAAGAGAAGAGAGGAAGAGAAGAGAGGAAGAGAAGAGAGGAAGAGAAGAGAGGAAGAGAAGAGAGGAAGAGAAGAGAGGAAGAGAAGAGAGGAAGAGAAGAGAGGAAGAGAAGAGAGGAAGAGAAGAGAGGAAGAGAAGAGAGGAAGAGAAGAGAGGAAGAGAAGAGAGGAAGAGAAGAGAGGAAGAGAGGAAAAGGCAGAAGTGGGGGGGGGGGGAAGGGGGAGGAAAGTAAAAGGAAAACCCAAAGGAAAAAAAAAAAAAGACAAAGGCCTGGGTTTTCATTCATGAGCAAAACATCACCTGGAGCAACTCAAGAGTTTATACATTTTGTTTTTTCTTAAACATACAAGATTTAAAACCCGAAAAAAAAAAAAAATCTCTGTCCTGTGGGAGGAATGCAAGGAGTATCTACAGAATTACATCCTGAAGTTCTCCATATCCTACAGTGCAAGAAAACTCTGGAGCTTGGCTGACACAGACTGAGGCCAGTACTAGACCAGACTCTGGCAGGAGAGAACTGGAAACTCCCTCAGAGAGCAAGTTAAGTCTATAATGAGCATCACACAAACACCCTTTCCTACAAAGCAAACCTTGTTAAGTACCTGTGGAGGAAAAATTCACCCATTTCACCTACAAAAAAATGAGAATTTCACTCTGTGACACTAAAACGAGGTTTTTGGATCATTTTAGCTCCCTGTTGTAGGTGACCCATTTGACTTCAGAGAAAGCCAGGTCTGCAATCCTATTTCTCCAAGACATGCAAGTAATTTTTCAGGTATCTTTGGTTTTTTTCACAGTGAGTTCAAAACAGCCATGAGAAGGGGTCACAGCAGCATGGTTTCCAGTTGGGAAGCAGCTCTCTGCCTGAACAAATGGGGTTGATCAGGGAAAAACTGATGAAGAAATAACATCTAATAGAGAAATACTCTGCCCCAAGACTGTCAGTGTCCAGACTCTCTTTAATGCTACACAGGACTTCCTTCATCTAATACTGCATCTGATTCCTAAATGCTGGATCTGGTCCAAATGAAAATCCTCATCCCACCAGAATTGGCAATTACTAAAAATTCAGCCTACAGGGTAGCAGCATCTTGAGTTTCTGCTGCTAATAACGAGCTCATTAAAACACTCTGTAAATCAGAGAGCTTCAAGGGTCGTGTTTTATGACCACAAAGTTGATGCTTTGAAATCCTATTAGCTGGAATTCCTACAAAACACACTCTGGTGTTCTGCACCATACATCCAGGACTTGGAGAAAAGCAAATGCGAAGGAAGAAACGGAGGGAGAGGCAGGGATGAAGTTACATGCAGTGTGCTGGCTGCACTCACCTCCTGCTGTTACAGAGAGGCAGATGTTCAGCTCACCCCCAACACCACATTTTTGGCTAATTCTGCTTTCCCACCTAAAGACCACCTACCTTTGACTTCTCAAACCTAAAAGTCAAGACTGAAACTAACATCTTGAACCTTAGAATCATAGAAACACAGAATTGGCTGGGTTGGAAGGGACCTCAGATATCATCAAGTCCAACCCTTGATCCACTCCCCCCGTGGTTCCCAGCCCATGGCACTCAGTGCCACATCCAGGCTCTTTTGAAATAGCTCCAGGGATGGAGAATCCACCCCTTCCCTGGGCAGCCCATTCCAATGCCTGATCCCCCTCTCCATCAAGAAATTCTTTCTAATGTCCAACCTAAACCTCCCCTGGCACAACTTGAGACCATGGCCTCTTGTCTTGCTGAGAGTTGCCTGGGAAAAGAGCCCAACCCCCCCCTGGCTCCAACCTCCTTTCAGGGAGTTGGAGAGAGTGATGAGGTCTCCCCTGAGCCTCCTCTTCTCCAGCCTCAACACCCCCAGCTCCCTCAGCCCTTCCTCACAGCATTTCTGCTGGATCCCTTCCCCAGCCCAGTTGCCTCCTTTGGACCTGCTCCAGCACCTCAATCTCCTTCCTGAACTGAGGGGCCCAGAACTGGACACAGGACTCGAGGTGTGGCCTCGCCAGAGCTGAGCACAGGGGCAGAATCCCTTCCCTGGACCTGCTGGCCACGCTGTTCCTGAGCCAGCCCAGGATGCCATTGGCCTTCTTGGCCACCTGGGCACACTGCTAGCTCATATTCAGCTGGCTTATCCAGCTATCCACACTCTTTCCCCTTTCTCCAGTTCCTCTAGTTAGAGAGAAATCAGGGCAATATTCAATATTGCCTGGATGAGGCTACAAAGAGAAAATACCCTCCTCCTCCCAGAACCAGCTGGAAATCCTTTACGAAATGCAGACTCTGCACACATCATTCCAGGGTCACCCCAAGGATACTGGATTCAGCAAGCAAGTCCAAAGGAACTCAGGAATAACACAAAACCAAATAAAGTAAAATAAAGCCCCAGGGCACAGCTGGGAAACAGATACACTGCTGGACATTAATCTTCATTTTGAAATAAAGTTTGGAATTTCCCTCAGGAAAGCTCTGGAACGTGGAGGGCAGGTTGAGACACCAGTTGCTGGAAAGGCAAAGAACTGGAGAGGAACCTCATGAGGCTGGGGGTGGGGAAGGGGGGGTTGTGCACAAAGGGTGCATCTCCCCAGGGTGACTGCCAGAGAGGGCTATTTCTGCCTCCCAAATTCCATACATTGAAGTACATCCTCTGCCAGAGGTCCATGGATCTTACTGTAAAGGAGGTAATGATCCTGCAGATGCTGACTGCACTCATCACTCAGAAAATGCCCATTTTTCAGTCACTGATCACAGTGCAGATGCAGTATATTTTCAAGGAAATTAATTTTTAAAAACGGGTGAAACAAAAATTATCTTGTTCAGATACTTCAGGGGTTTAGGCTAGGACAAAAAACATCAAGTATTTTAATTTTAATCTTGCCTGAAACCTGGAATCTTAACAATGCCCAGCAATATCAGTGGGACTCTCTACACAGAGCTCACCTACATGGAGATATTCAGATCAATTAATGGTAAAGACTGATATTAAAGCAGTGATGCTCTGTTGGGTTTGTTGGGGTTTTTTTGGTGTGTTTTGTTGTGGGGTTTTTTTGCTTTGTTTTTTATTGTAACATTCTCTGTAAGCTTCCCTCCTCCTAACACAAATATTCCTTCTTGGTAGCACTTCCACAACCACAGAATAACCAAATACCTTGTTTCATGCAGCAAATCAGTTTCTCAGACTGAAAATATGCTGCAATTAATGAAGCAGGTGTGAAAAACACCACCTATAGAAAACTCAAAGCAACTGAAGCTGGGTAGCTTTTCCCTGATAAGCATTTGTGAGTTCCCTTCTACCATTATAAATTTAATTTTTTGATACATATATTGAGTTTGAACAAAACTCTTAGCATTTTCTGAACCTTCTGAGATCCATGAACCTTCCTGAAATCCTCTATAGATTTTTGAAGCAGAGAAACAGTCAAGTGGGTTTGCACTTGCATGCACAGCAAGATGAAATGCCCATATACTGCTGAGCTGTTGGGATTGGAGACCACTCCCAGAGTCCCTCTGGACATTTTTGCAGCTATTGTTAAATCTTTCCTTTGTTGAAAAACATCTCACCCACTGATCTGTGAAAGGCTCCAGCAAATATGGAAAATGCATTACATAAATAGCAATTTCACACACAAAGACACAACAAACCCCAGACGAAAAACATTTTTGTCTTTCAATTATAAGAGACTAATTTTTATCTGTGACTAAAAGCTCATTTAAAGGCATTTAGAAGTCAGCTGTGTTCCCTTACCATAATTTATTTCACATTAATCTTCCTATTTCTAGCTACACATATATATATATTCTGCAAATTTGTGCCAGGCAGTTCAGAAGCCTCTCTGCCTTGGTTTGCACATAAACAAAACTGTAAAAATGCCACTGCTCTGTTACCATTTGGAGTGGCAGATGTCCAATTGCCAGCTGTACAAGTACTGAATATGAAGCACTAATTACAGAGTAATCAAATGCTTTGTTAAACCATATTTAAGAATTTTATTGTCACCTATACAAGTATTAGCAGATAAACACACATGTGGTCCATTAGCACAGCTTCCCTCAAATTTTCAGCATCTCCATAATGTGATGGAGAAATGAGAACTCTTGATTGGATGAATGCAGACTTCCCAAAAGCCTTTGACCTTGTCTTTCACTGAAAAAAGCTCTTGGGAAAACAGAAAATTAAGCTGTCCCAAGATGAAAGGCAGAGTTGCATCATGGATTAAAAAACAGGCAAGAGATTAAAAAAAAAAAAAAAAAAAAAAAAAAAAAAAAAAGGAAGAATTTTAAAAAAAAAACCCAAACCATACAGATTATTAATTATGGCAAAATGCATCAAAACACTGCCACAAGTTAATCTCCAGACTTAAATCAAGTATATACATTTACAATCTGGTGAGGGAAATAACTTAATGCGCCAGTATTTGCCACTGACTCGAAATCACTTAAAATCATTAAATGAATAAGAAAGCCCAACCACAGAGACCATCTGTCTGCCCTAGGAGTTTATTTCTGCTACACTATTCTCTGAAGGAAGGAACCCCTCTTTCAACTCCTTTTTGTTCATAGCACAAAAAACCCAAAAAAAAAACCAACAAAAAAACCCCACAACACAAACCAGAAGTCTTCATCTTAAAAACCTTCTCCCAGCTAAGCACCATTCTGTCCACTCCACTTGACCTTATTCTACCCACCAGCAATTAGTTTAATGCTCCCTTTAAATTTTTGCTGCCCCCTAAGTTGAAGGAGCTTCCTCCAAGAGCCTGATAAATTTAAAGAGAAAACCTGTGGTGTGGCTTCCTGTAATTATGTCATTAAAGTTACACACTCAAATCCCTTTCAGCCCTAAAGTCTGGGAGGCTGGGACATGGTCTTCTCTTAAATCACACTTTAGAACTCATCTGTGCCATAATATCTTTAAATAATTCAGCAGCAGCCAGGCAGTGGGGCTGATCCCACCCAGTTAATCTGATGATTCTTCCTTCACCTGTCATTTCATTATTGAAAAAGCAGATCTCTTGAAGCCAGGCAGAGTTTGCATTATTTTATTTTTTTAAACTCACGGGGATTCTACCTTACCCAGCAGTCTCTGGCTGCTTTCCAAACCCTCTGGCAAAAGAGACAAAATTCAGCAGGACGTGGAAGAAGAACAGGTGAGAGTACATATGTGGCAGTCAAAACTCAACATTAAGGCCATGATTCTTACTTTAAGTAAACTTTGTGAGTTTTTAACTTCTAAAGTAATGATCCTCAGGCAAAACAGAGAGCTCTGCATCTTTGACAGCTGTCTTTATTGAGCAAAGCTTACAAAAAAAACCCAGTGCTACTGCTCAAGCTGCCTGGATGGCAGTCTATGCATTAATATTATCTAACAACCTCTAAGTCATCCCAAACTCTTGTCAGAAGCAAAAACGGAAAAGATGAGTACAGGTTGGGTAGAGAATGGACTCAGAATTTCCCTTAAAAAAAGGACTTGGGATGGTTGGTAGAAGCTCAAAATGAGCTGGCAATGTACACCTGCAGCCCAGAAACCAACAGTGTCCTGAGCTGCATCAAAAGCATCACGGCCAGCAGGTTGAGGGAAGGGATTCTCCCTCTCTACTCCACTCCAGTGAGACCCCTGAGCAGTTTCGTGTCCAGTTCTGGGACAAAGGAGGCCACAAAAGTGGGCAGAGGGCTGGAGCAGCTCTGCTATGGAGACAGAGCTGGGGGTGATGCCCCTGTGCTCAGCTCTGGTGAGGCCACAGCTTGAGTCCTGTGTCCAGTTCTGGGCCCCTCAGCTCAGGAAGGAGATTGAGGTGCTGGAGCAGGTCCAAAGGAGGCAACTGGGCTGGTGAAGGGATCCAGCAGAAATGCTGTGAGGAAGGGCTGAGGGAGCTGGGGGTGTTGAGGCTGGAGAAGAGGAGGCTCAGGGGAGACCTCATCACTCTCTCCAACTCCCTGCAAGGAGGTTGGAGCCAGGGGGGGGTTGGGCTCTTTTCCCAGGCAACTCTCAGCAAGACAAGAGGCCATGGTCTCAAGTTGTGCCAGGGGAGGTTTAGGTTGGACATTAGAAAGAATTTCTTGATGGAGAGGGGGATCAGGCATTGGAATGGGCTGCCCAGGGAAGGGGTGGATTCTCCATCCCTGGAGATATTTCCAAAGAGCCTGGATGTGGCACTGAGTGCCATGGGCTGGGAACCACGGGGGGAGTGGATCAAGGGTTGGACTTGAGGATCACTGGGGTCCCTTCCAACCCAGCCCATTCTATGATTCTATGATCAGCCTGGAGAAGGCTTTGAGGATCCTTAGAGCACCTTCCAGGACCTGAAGCATCCAAGACCCATGGGGACAGAGTTTTTAGCAGGGCTTGTAGCAACAGGACAAGAGAAGATGGTTTCAAACTGAAATAGGGGAGATTCAGACTAGATAGAAGGAAGGAAATTTTTACACTGGGGTTGCCCAGAGAAGCTGTGGCTGCCCCACCCCTGGCAGTGTCTCAGCCCAGGTTGGATGGGGCTTGGAACAACCTGGGCTGGTGGGAGGTGTCCCTGCCCATGCAGGGGGGGTAGGAACTAGATGATCTTTAAGGTCCCTTCAACCCAAACTATTCCATGAGTCTATAATTTCAGAAAGAGCAGCAAAAGTAGCTAGAAACACGGGCAGATCCTCATGAGTATTTTTTTTTCTATATAAATGTCCCCTAAGAAAAGCACAGATACAAGTATTTATTTACCAGACCCCTAGTGAAAGGGAAAAGAAATGGATTTAGCTCTGCTAATGAAAAAAATATTTTCTTATATGAAGACAACAGAAAGTACTGTGACAAGAACAGATGCCCAGAAAGAAACAATTTCCTTAGTTCCATGAGAAGCCTGAAGCTATTCTCCAGATGCTTGATGCTGTAAATGCCATCATAAGGGTATCTCTCTCAAAAGCAGTCATGTTGGAGATGATGCATATTACTCATAGACAATTATAGCTTGAGGCAAGATTTCACATACTGGGAAACATCACTCAAGTTTGATCCAAACACAGCACTGAGTTGATAACAACAACAAATTTGCCCCATGATTCTCCTGACTGAGAATTACAAGCCCTGGGGTACCACACGGGGCTGCTCTGAATTTCAAGTGTTTGTTTAAATTGATAAATTGAAATTTGAGAAGTTTAAATTGGATCTCTATCTTTTTCATAAAGGAAATGAAGATCAGTTATATCCACTCCTCACACTCTGAAAGATAAACTCTTGCAAGGATGGAAAAGAAAGCAAGAGGGCAAGGCACTTGTCATCCAGACATCCACAGCAAAACAAACCCCTAAACTGAACACCACCTGGGCTAAACCAGGCTGAAACATTAACCCAGCTAAAATGAATAATATTTAAACACTTAAATGTTAAGAAATAGCACTTGACCTTGCTCTGATTGCTTAGTTAGGAGGATTCTGCTTTTTTCCTTTATTATTTTGTTTATGCTGGTGTACAAAAGTTGGGTAATTCAGCACAGAGCTGGAAAAGGTTAGCTAAAAAAAAACCAAAACACAACCATCTCTACTGCTTGTCCACAAGAGTCAATCCTAAACTTCTGAGAAACCCTGAAAAAGGAATTACTACACCCCACAGTAGATTTAATCAGTGAGGGATGTAAGAGTTGGTTTAGGGCTTAGCATAGTTTAGCTGGCAAAATAATACTCTTCAACTGGTTTTCCATTTCAGTTGTTTTAATATTCTACAGAAGGCCGTAGAGCAATTAGTCATCCACCTCCACAAGGGAGGAAAATTGGCAAGGTTCAGGCTCAGAAAGGCAAGAAAAAGCATTTTTCATTATTAAACATAAGAATCTTTGTATACAGGTCATTGTGTTTGGGGTATATTAAGAGAAGAAAAATAGGGAGAGCTGCAAAACCACCATAATTCACCTTCACAGCTCTGAATACCAACAACTTCTCAGCTACCACCATTAAGGAATTCTTTAAGGAGTGAATGGCAAAGAACTCACTGCATGTAGGCTTCAGGAACACAATGTAGCAACTGGTACTAAAATTAGCATATTAAAAACAAATTCCTAAATGGCAGAAAGATGTAATTTGCACAACAAGCTTTCAGTTTGGCTCTTCAGCCTGCAACCTAATGGAAGCATAATATTTGATTTGGACCTGCAAACATCCTTCAGGTTTTGGGCCTACAACAGCTTCATATAAATTATTCCTAGCAATTATTTAATGCAAAAATTTTTAAATATACCAGCAGCTTAACTGAGTGGTACCAAGAGGGCAAGAAGTCAGAAAGTGATTTTAATTTTTCTGTAACACTTAAAATAATACAGGCTGTATGTGAGCTTTAAAAACAGTATCAGCAACATCAACTGTTACAGCAAGAACTCTGAGATGAGAAAAATATTTTTTTATTTTTCTGGTTCATTTGCTCTCTGAATTTGAATTTTTGATAGAGCAAGGGGCCATAAAATCACAGCAATTGGCAGAAGACCACTGGGCCACAAAGAACCTGAATATACTCTCAGTTCTTCTGCTAAAGCCACTAATTTCAGGGTAACATCACTCTGATCTTCTGAAATAATTAGCTTCATGTCAAGTATTTTAGAGTAAGTTAGGAAAGACCCCCTGGTTTGTTTTCTGAAAGATATGTTGCCAATCAACTTTTGCTGGCTAAGAATTAAATGCTGTGGGTTCATATCCTCCAAAAAACTTCATCCTCTCACCCTGAAAGTGCAATTACAGAATTACTGACGAAGAAAATCTAAAACCCAGACATCTCTACTAAAATTATCCAGTGTAAAGCTAATCCTAAAATAAAGTGGGATTATTTACTAATTTGCTTTTTAAACTTGGACCATTTTAAAAGCTGTAATTTACAGCACAGCCCTTACATGTATTTTTTTCAGCACAACCAAAAAAACATCAAACTATGGCCCTGAACACTAAAACAGTCAGGAGGGACCAGCCCTTCTATAATTAGTCCCTTTTTCTTCAGAACACACACCTTTCTACCTCCCACCATTCATCTCATCCTCATCTTCCTTCTGCATAATCTAGAAAAGGATGAAAAGTATCAGTTCAGAAGAGCAACAATGTGGGGATTATTTTTAAAAACTTCCATGCCAGTCAAATTTATTTTTTATGTGTGTGAAGCAATGGAGCTTCCTCTTCCCTATGATCATTATCTCACAAATTACTCACAAATTACCACAAAGAAAACTCCAAAAGACAAATTCTGCAAAAGTCTCATGCTATTTAAGAACTTCTAAGTTCATCCTGGTTTTAAAAGCATTTAATTTTGTTCCCTCTTCAGCCAGCCTGCCTCTTCTCAGCCATAAATCTACACACCAACTTCCTTTTTCCTCTGAGTTTCTATGCTCTGAGTTTCTATCCTCTACTCCCTTCCCATTCCCACACTCCAAAACCTCTTTTGCAATTTTTCCTTTTGGTCCTTCACCCGTGTCACTGTTTGTAACCAGGAGTCACAGCTTGGAAGGGACACCCAGAACAGAACCTTCCATCTCCTGCATGCCAAGCTCTTCCCAAGCACTGCTGAAGCATCCCAGCTATGCAAAAGGCCTTCTCAGATTGCCCACTCCAGGCACTTCAGGGTAGGTGAGCTGGGTCACTTTAGGACTATTTTCCAAGAGTCTTAACACTTCAAAAGCAGCTGCCTGTTGTGAAAGCTTTTTGTGGGCCAGGCCATCTGTCAAGTGGTAGCACTTAACTACTACACCCTTTAAAGTCACTGACCAGGGTGCAAAAATATTAAATTTTTTTCAGCAACACATCAGGGACAGAGGGTTTGATCCTTTATCTGCCACCACTGCTCACTTCTTGAGCACCAGCTGGATGACCTGCAGTCAAAGCAGCTTTTTCCTTGCCTAAAATGAGCTTTAACACATCTAAACTCCTGAGTGGCTCAGAATAACAGCTTTTTGAGATCAAAACAACTACCTGCTCTCTTGCCACTTCTGTCTTAAAAGAGCACCACCTGCACCAGAGGGATCCTTCAGGCTATTCCAACTCCCACCACCTGCACCAGAGCAACCTGATGACAGCCAAGACCCAGCAAAGCTGAGTTGGGTGAGGGTGTCTCTGCTTGATGAAGATGTCTCTTGTCCACCAATACCTTCTCCCTCCCTGCTCTCCCTGAACACTTTCACACGATTTGATCAGCGGGACCTGGGCAAATGCTTCCATCTCCTCCCAAGGCGAGCAGAGCTGCAGACTCACAGGGCTTTACAGGGCACCGCAAGCACGAATTGAGGGAAAAATCCCCTCTTTAGCCAGCCACACAACCAACCTGCTCCAGCACCAAGAGCTCCAAGCCTCACCCCACCTCAGCCACCCTCTTGATGCCTCCCCAAACCCCCGGACACCCTCCTCTTGCCCCACCATCACTTCGGACAGAGGCCAAAGGGCCAGACTGTGGGCAAGGAGGGGCAAAAACCACGCCGGGACACAGGGAGAGAGGAGGCTACACCACTCCGTCTTGAAGAGACGGATCCTGGGGGGGAGGGAAACAGGAAAACACCCATTTCCACCCACCGGGGGTGGCTTAGGGAGAGGGGCCCCATTACCCCGCCATTTGTCCCCCCCTTTAGGAACGAGGGAGCCACGGACGAGGGGACATTCCCCAGCCGCGGGGCCTAACAGAGTGGCGGGGTGAGGGCCACGGAGGGTTGGCGAGGGGTGACTGAAGCGGCGGAGGGACGCGGCCCCCCGGAGCCGGGGCAAGGGCGGCCACTCACAGAACTCGGCGATGTAGTAAGAGATGGCGTAGTTCTCCTCACACCACTCCAAGGTGGAGGTCGGTAGGCCCCAGTAACCCTCCCGGTCTCTGACCGGAGCCATCGCGGCGCTCGTTTACAGGCCAGAGCGGAGCAAAGGGAAAAGGGAAGGAGGAGAAGGAGGAGGAGGAGAAAAAGAGAAGGGCGCCGGGCCCGAAGAACGGCGGTAGCGGAGGGCGGGAGCCGCGCTGGGCCCGCCCGGCCGAGGGAGGAGCCGGGAGCGGAGACCCGCGGGTTGCCATGGCGACGGGCTGCGGCCTGCGGGCGGGGAAGGCCGGAGTGGGCCGGGTTGGAGTGTGAAGGGGGGAAATCTTAAAAAGGAGAAAAACGTTGAGGTAAAAAAGGCACATTGAGGGAAACTGGTGCGGCTGGGTGTATTTTTGGCTCAGAGGGTCTGCGGCAGGCCCTGTGGAGAAGAGGCGGGGTGGTCAGAGCTGCTCTCTCCTCACCCGCTTTTCCAGGTCAGACGCGAGTGGGTTTGGTGGCACTGAGGTGGTTTCCCCTCTCGGTTTTAACTTGCAGGCTGCAGGGAGGGTTTGTAACGTGAGCGAGGCAGCGTGCCGGCTTCATGTTTTTAAATGAAGAGGCAAACGTGTCTCGTAGTCGTGGGCTGGAGGGAGGAAGGAGGTTTTTTTATAGCACTGCCTATTACACGAGGGTTTTCTCTCCTCTGGTGCCTTATTTAGTTTCCTCGGTGCTTACTACGAGTGCTATACTTAACACCCGGAATATGCAAAGCGCTTTGCAAGCAGAGTTGGGATCCAAAGGCAAGTAGAGTTTAAAAAGGGAAAGACTTGAAGCACATGGGGAAAGAACGAGTACAAGCAAAGGCATAATGGTGTTCTGTGTTTTTTCTCTTTCAGAAAAAAGGGACAAAGAATTGATGAGAAGCTTCAGGCAGATCTTGAGGGCTCAATGCAGTGCCTACACCCTGCTGATGAGCAGAGTTTATTATACTTACATATAAACTTCCTTTTCCATGTCTTATTTCTCCTCACCGCCCCTTCTGTAAGCTGAAAAACTCCAAGGAAAACACAAACATTTTCTGGTGAAAATGCTGGTGTTTGACAATGTATACATCTATAGTGAATCGTGAAGAATAACCTGCAACTCAGCTTTTACATAGTTGCTGTCAGCATCAGGTGGAGTGTATTTAACATTTTTCCTAGTGATTTTCACAGCAAAATTGATTTTACTATTACTAAAATATGTAGATTGTCAAAATATCATCAAAATGTTGTAGTTTTCTTGTGCAGCCCCCCCCCCCCCCTTTTTTTTTTTTAATTTTATTTTTAGAGTTAGAATATCATCCCCAGATTTCAACTTTCAAAATTGAGGTCTGGAATTATACCAAAATGATTCAGAAACCTGAAACTGCTTCCAAACAATGCAGAGGAATCTAGCAATCTAGACTGCTTGATGGGCTCCAGCTTTTTTGACTTTGGAAGGTACAGTTTATATAGTCAAAAATCACAGAATGGTTTGGGTTGGAAGGGACCTTAAAGCTCCTCCAGTTCCAGCCTCCCTGCATGCTCAGGGACACCTCCCACAGCCCAGGTTGCTCCAAGCCCCATCCAACCTGGGCTGAGACACTGCCAGGGATGGGGCAGCCACAGCTTCTCTGGGAAACCTGGACCAGGGGCTCAGCACACTCAAATTCAAGAATTTGTTCCCCATGTCCAACCTCAATCTCCCCTTTCTCTCCAAGTTTTAACCCATTTCCCTTCTCCCTACCCCCCCGTGTCCAAAGCCCTCCCCCAGCTTTCTTGGAGCCCCTTCAGATATTGGAAGGTTGCTCTGAGCTCACCTGGGAGCCTCCTCTTCTCCAGGCTGAACAACCCCAATCCCTCAGCCTGGCTTCCCAGGGAGCTGCTCAGCCCTCTGAGCATTTCAGTGGCTCCTCTGGACACCTTCCAGGAGCTCTGTGTCCTTCTGATGCTGGGGACTCCAGAACTGGACGCAGGACTCCAGGTGGGGTCTCAGCAGAGCAGAGCAGAGGGGGAGAATCCCCTCCCTCAACCACTGTCTGTGTTTTTTCTGATGCCCCCAGGACAGGGTTGGTTTCTGGGCTGCAAGCACACATTGATGGCTCATGTTGAGCTTCTGCTCCACCACCACCCCTAAGTCCTTCTCCTCAGGGCTGTCCTCAATCCTTTCTCCTCCCAACCTCTATTCCTGCATGGGATTTTCTCCACCCAGGTGCAGAACCTTGCACTTGGCCTCGAACTTCATGGTTTGCACTAGTCCACTTCTGGAGCCTCTCAGTGTCCCCCTGGATGCCATCCCTTCCCTCCAGCACTTTGACATCACCACACAGTTTGGTGTCAGCAGCAAACTTGCTGAGAGTGCACTCAATTCCAGTGCCCGTGTCACCAACAAAGATGCTGATCAGCACTGCTCTGAGTTCCAACCCTTGAGGAACACCTCTCATCCCAAATCTCCATTTGGACACTGAGCCACTGATCACAACTCTTTGGGTGTGACCACCCAGCCAGTTCCTTATCTCCTTATTCAACAAGTTGTCCATCCATCACATCCATATCATTCCAGAGATCAGGATGTTGTGTGGGACAGTGCTGAAGGCTTTGCACAGATCCAGGTATTTGATGGCTGTAGCTCTCCTTTTTTTTTTTTTTTTTTGAGGCTGTGACCCTGTCATAAAAGGCCACCAAATCAGTCAGGTAGGGCTTGTCCTTAGTGCAGCCATGGTGGCTGTCATCAATCATCCTTTTTTTATCTGCTTGCCTTATCAGAACCCTCAGGAGAATCTGCTCCATGACCTTTGCAGGCACAGAGGTGAGACTGACAAGAAAGTTGTAGGGTTCTGATCTATCTTGTCATGGTTAACCATTTTAAGATTAAAAGTCCTTTTGAAGCAGAAAAATAATTCAAAGTTTGAAATTGCAGTAGTTCAGAAGCTAGATAACTATTAAATATCCCATTTGCACACCAGGAGCAGAAGATGGGAACAATATGAAAAACCAAGCAATTTGTATGATACTCAATTACAGTTGGCTTGAAATAAATAATAGAAAATATTGATGGTTTTTTCTTTTCTCATCACATGCATGCTCGATGTGAGAAGATTTTTAACCACAATAGAAGCAGAAACCAGACAGGAAGCCAGCTTTAAAACTGGCCAAGATAAATTAATGAAAGATTGTATGAGGTGGATAATAACAACAGTTTGTTTTATTATTGATCCTGTTTTGTTTTGGTTTTTTTTTCTGGAGAAAGAGAAGCAAAAATGTGCAGCCAGCCTTTCATTTGAATAACTGTGGATTTTTTATTTATATTTCTGTAGTATTCTCTACCAAAATATGCATTTGTTTGTGACTTACTCCATGGTTTGGTTCTCTGCTTTTGAGCTCTGGAAAACCTTTCCCTCATTGCATTCAGAACCATAGTACTGAAGAGGTGACCACAAACCATTCTAAACATTCCTTTTTTCCCTGAAACTGTTTTGTAAAGGTAAATTCATCTTCTGTAAAGCCAACTTTGACCATGTTAAAATAATAAATATTAAAAGCAATGCTTTTCCCCTCTAACCTTGAGCTACTCTTCATAGTATGTTTCACTGCTTTGGATATAATGTGACAGTCTGAAGTTATTTGCATCTGAACGGGGTCTGTCTGCCTAAAATGGTCACACCTACCCTGTCCAGGTGTTGGATTGTCTTTGATCTGTACAACTTACAGAGGAAATGTCTTGAGTCTGAAATAGCAATAAGGGAAACAGAGCTCCTGAAATGCTTATTTCTATGACTAAAAAGATACTTGACATGCCAATGGAGTAGTATCCTGTGGCATCACGTTGCCTGTGGCAAAGGATCATCTCTCCATGCAGTTTTCTGGCGTCCTGAAACCTCCTGGCTGAGCTGAGTTAATTGAGTCATGTTAATTTACACCACTAGAGGGGTGTGTCCTGTAAATTTAGTATGGGGATCCATTAGTTTTTTCCTTGGGGAATGGGGAAGAGCTGCTGTTCAAAAGTGGCATTTTCCAGAATCCCAGAATCATTTGGGTTGGAAAGGAGCTCTGAGATCCTAAAGTCCAACCCTTGATCCACTCCCCCCGTGGTTCCCAGCCCATGGCACTCAGTGCCACATCCAGGCTCTTCTTCAAAACCTCCAGGGATGGAGAATCCACCCCCTTCCTGGGTAGCCCATTCCAATGTCTGATCACACTCTGGTGATTTTTTCTGATTTCTCCTGATATCCAACCTAACCCTCCCTTGGCAGAGCTGAAGTCCATGCCCTCTTGTCTTGCTGGTGGGAAAAGAGCCTGACCCCTCCCTGGCTCCAACCTCCTTTCAGGGAGTTGTAGAGAGTGATGAGGTCTCCCCTGAGCCTTCTCTTCTCCATACTGAACCTTCCCCTTTTGATCTGAAATTCAGGGAATGATACCTGAAGATGAAAATTTTTCTCTATGCAAACACTTTATCCTGGCTTGCAGTGCTGGTTGTTTAATTCCTGCATAAAAGGAGACCTGACAAACAGATTGATTAGAACTCATTCTGGCTACATATGTTGGAGAAAATTGTACATACTCCCTCTCATCAGAATATGCATGGGAAAGAAGAGATAAAATTGACACAAAATCTTGAAGATGTTTTCCCTACGTGGTTCTAATAATATCAAAATAAAGGTGGCAGCCATCTTAATAAAGCTGAATTTTGTGCTACAAATCCCCTGTTCAAATTTTATGTTAATTATCAACCTGTGCTCCTTCTAGGTTCTTATTTTATTGGGTCATAATTCACGCAGCATCTTAGGAGTGGAATCCTGACTCAGATTCTTGGCATGAATATCTCACATCCCACCTTAATGTCAGCATCATTACCAGGGCTGCAGCTCCCAGTACCATTACCTGTGGCTTTCTGAATTGTCCAGTCCATACTGGTTGCAGAAAAAGGTCAGTAACACCTCTAGATCCTGCAAGCTTGGTCCTGTGTAATGTGATTTATCCCACTGATTTATATGCAGATATCATGAGTAAGATGGTAAAAGCAGGGTTGTAAGAAGCTGAGTCAGACTCTTTGTGAAGTGCCTTGAAGTTCAGGGGTTCTTTTATGAGAGCCAAGGTTGGGATGATGATAATTATGCCAGAAGTAGTACCACAGAAATTTTTTGGCCCCTGAATGAGTGGAGAGCAGCCAGAGGGGGACCTGGGAGTCTGGATTGACAGGAAGCTGAACATGAGCCAACAGTGTGTCCAGGTGGCCAAGAAGGCCAATGGCATCCTGGCCTGGCTCAGGAACAGCGTGGCCAGCAGGTCCAGGGAAGGGATTCTGCCCCTGTGCTCAGCTCTGGTGAGGCCAGAGCTTGAGTCCTGTGTCCAGTTCTGGGCCCCTGAGCTCAGGAAGGAGATTGAGGTGCTGGAGCAGGTCCAAAGGAGGCAACTGGGCTGGTGAAGGGATCCAGCAGAAATGCTGTGAGGAAGGGCTGAGGGAGCTGGGGGTGTTGAGGCTGGAGAAGAGGAGGCTCAGGGGAGACCTCATCACTCTCTCCAAGTCCCTGAAAGGAGGTTGGAGCCAGGGGGGGGTTGGGCTCTTTTCCCAGGCAACTCTCAGCAAGACAAGAGGCCATGGTCTCAAGTTGTGCCAGGGGAGGTTTAGGTTGGAGATTAGAAAGAATTTCTTGATGGAGAGGGGGATCAGGCATTGGAATGGGCTGCCCAGGGAAGGGGTGGATTCTCCATCCCTGGAGCTATTTCCAAAGAGCCTGGATGTGGCACTGAGTGCCATGGGCTGGGAACCACGGGGGGAGTGGATCAAGGGTTGGACTTGATGAGCTCTGAGGTTCCTTCCAGCCCAGCCCATTCTATGAGTCTATGAAAAAAGAAAAGTAATTTCCTACCATGAAGAAGGATCTGACCCATGAAACTTCAGGAGGCTTTAGCAGAACTGATGTCCCATTCACAGTGAGGCAGAACAGAAATGTCTGTGCTGAAGTTCCATGGAGTCACTGGTTTGTAAAGCATCATCAAAGGGACTCAAATCCTGGAGCCATATAACTATTGAAAAACTTTCCAGTGGGATGCCACTGTCCTTAGCCATTTTTTCCACTGTAGGCGAATGAGTGTGGCAGTGGATGAGAGCATCAGGGATTTCAGCTCTGTGAATTCTTTGAGCATCCAGCACTGAAGGGCTCGGGTATGAATACAACAACCTGAAGATTGTTTTAAAAGGTTGATGAAAACTGGGACTGCAGGGCACAGGAAGGGAGGGAGGGAGGGAGGGAGGGAGGGAGGGAGGGAGGGAGGGAGGGAGGGAGGGAGGGAGGGAGGGAGGGAGGGAGGAAGGAAGGAAGGAAGGAAGGAAGGAAGGAAGGAAGGAAGGAAGGAAGGAAGGAAGGAAGGAAGGAAGGAAGGAAGGAAGGAAGGAAGGAAGGAAGGAAGGAAGGAAGGAAGGAAGGAAGGAAGGAAGGAAGGAAGGAAGGAAGGAAGGAAGGAAGGAAGGAAGGAAGGAAGGAAGGAAGGAAGGAAGGAAGGAAGGAAGGAAGGAAGGAAGGAAGGAAGGAAGGAAGGAAGGAAGGAAGGAAGGAAGGAAGGAAGGAAGGAAGGAAGGGAAGAGGAGAGGAGAGGAGAGGAGAGGAGAGGAGAGGAGAGGAGAGGAGAGGAGAGGAGAGGAGATTCTTTCATGCAGAGAAAACTCCAGTCCTATATCCAATCCTTGTAGCAGATTTTTGGGATGCATTTCTAGCAAAGCCTATCTTATTGAGTCTATCACAAATGGATCCCCAAACCTTTGGAAATCAGAAGCTGGTGTAGGTGATACCATCCACTTTGGGTCCCATTTTGCCCAAATCAGGATGTTTGCTTTCTTGTAGCAGTGGATTTAGCTGAAGCTCATCTGCACCCAGTGCTTTCTACCCTGAAAGCAGACAGCATGCGTAGGTGTCTCCAAGCACCTGCAGCTTTCAACCCATTGTATTAACATGAAATCAAATTGATGTCAGTTTGTGCTAATTTGCAGGGCTGGAATTGGTGCAGGAGGAGATAAACCTCCTGTTCCACCATTCCTGAGGGAGAAGCAGTTGACGCTGGGAAAAGTGTGGAAGAAGAGCTCAGCCTTGTAGCTTTTCCAATTGTCTGAGCATAATTTACCTTTTTATGTGGATCAGAGTGCTTATCAAAATGTGTAGGGTAAATGTGCACCAGCTGAAATGTAAATAAAAATCTATCATGGGAGGGAGACAATCCAAACACAAATGGCATTGACTTTCTAAGGAATCTGGGAATCAGGCTGTCTTTCTGCTTTGGAATTCTCACTCATTAAAAAAGCCAAAGCAAATGCTGTAAGGATTAATTGTCTACACTTGTAAAGAGCTTTCTCCCCAGGAAAAAAAAATAGAACAAGCTGTCTTTTTCTGCCTGCTAATTTACATACACAAAGCTCAACGCAAAGAGATTTGCATGAAGTCCCTAACAATATTTAATCTCAGTTTGAATCCTGCCTTAAAGGCTCCATTCTCTTCCTTAAATGCTGGCATCTTGTGTCATTTGAGAGTCTTTCAGAGCAGTATCTGAAGGTCAGGCAGGATGCCTTGGGGTCACTGGATTTTTCCTAGATCCATACCCCATGTGGCTCTCAGCTGCTGTGTGTCCCAGAGCACCAAATGTCCATATTTTGGTAGCTTAGCTGAGTTTTGGTGCCTGGATTTTTTGTCTGGATGTAGTTGGTTGAAATCATGAATCCCAACTCCTAACTCTGTTCTGATTTGAGGTCAATGAAGCTCCTGTTCTGTCTTCTGTACTCATGGGGTCCATGGGAGATCCAAACCTAATGGACTCTTGGACTTGCTTTGAAGTCAGCTGGCTGGAAGTGAGACATTTATGGGAAGCAGCCCTCCTCCTTTTTATTACACCACTCATTGGAGTCATCTGTCTTCAGGAAAAATTCATCTGTCTTTAGGAAAAAGAAACCCCCTATATGAAACCTAGGAGGAGAGAGATACTGGAGGATGAGAGCCACAAAACACTGATTCTCTCCAGTGTTTGAACAGGCAGCATTGAGTCCATTTGGGACTCAAAAAACTGGCAGTAACCCTTTTGTCATGGTAGAACAGGAGCTCCATCCTTTTTTCTTCCAATCCTATCTCTCTCCCCATGAATGGAGCTGAGAAAAGGTTTGGAGAAGAACACATCCCTGGGTCTCTTTTACAGCCAACTCCTTTTGGGGAAGAGAGGGGAGGCCATTGGCATTTTGCAGCTAAAATAAGGTCCTGAACATAGTTTTGTGATATTGTCAGAGGAAAGACAATTGTAGCACAAACTTGTATTTTCAACCTTGCAGGAAATTGTTTATTTACTGATATCAAGTGCCAAGCCCTCTCGGGTATCCATCCTTCCCACTCACACCATTTTGGGGTATGGTCAGATGGAGACTGGGCAGACTGGTCACTGATCACCTGCTGCAGGAATGGAAGTCCCAGCAAGATAAGTGTGACTTAAGGCACATTTTGAAGGCAAGACATTATCAAGAAGCAGGAAAGTGGCTGGAAGGAGCTGAACTCTGTGAGGGATAAAGGATTGCACTTTTTTACTCCAAAACTGGGAATAGATTTAGAGGAACTAGGTATTGCCAGTGCCTTTCCCTTTTCTTATAACTTTTGGTTTAGGGAAGAAAGCACCCACAAACCATGTGTTCACCATAGTTTGTGTAATGAATCAATTGGTGGAAAGTGATATAACCCACCCCATGCTCCATAAGCCCCTCACCCATCCAGTTGTGCCCTGTCTGGCATTTGGTCTCATATATAGGCAAAACCTCTGCAAAAAAAAAAACAAAACACAAAAACAGGGGAGGGGGAGCCACTAGGAGCAAGCAGAAAGTCTCAGTGGTAAGCAGATACAGAGAGAGTAAAATGTCAGTTGTTAAAAGAATATTTAAGAAATTAAACACTTGAAATCATTTCAGTTGCACTGCACCTACAGTAGGAAAGGCAGCTGCTATTTTATTTCTTGATCTCTGGGAAAATGGCATATTTACCCCAAGCATATGTACATTTTTCTACCTAGCCTGGGAATGAAGTACATTCTGTTCATGTAAAGAAAACATTTTTTTTATTTCTCTCATTTACTGCAGGGAGGAGGTGGAGGAGGAGAGGAAAGAGCTCGAGTCATTATTTACTTGGTAAAAATCCTTTGTTACTTTTCTGCCTATCAGTTAATTACGAATGAGTAATCAATCTACACCTCAGCCAAACTCCTTGAAAAAGTCATTAATAAAGGAGACTGCTCAGATAGTTCAAATTTACTTTATTAGCATAACTTGGATACTCCAAACCTGTGAACTAAGAGGAGGACAGAAGGAAATACAAAGAAATGCAGTAATGGGTTGCCACTTGCAACTTTCTTCTGGGGTGATGTGTGTCCCAAGGTCATCCCTGCTGTAATATTTGATGATCAGCCTTGACAGAATCACAGAATCATAGAATTGGCTGGGTTGGAAGGGACCTCAGAGATCATCAAGTCCAACCCTTGATCCACTCCCCCCGTGGTTCCCAGCCCATGGCACTCAGTGCCACATCCAGGCTCTTTTGAAATAGCTCCAGGGATGGAGAATCCACCCCTTCCCTGGGCAGCCCATTCCAATGCCTGATCCCCCTCTCCATCAAGAAATTCTTTCTAATGTCCAACCTAAACCTCCCCTGGCACAACTTGAGACCATGGCCTCTTGTCTTGCTGAGAGTTGCCTGGGAAAAGAGCCCAACCCCCCCCTGGCTCCAACCTCCTTTCAGGGACTTGGAGAGAGTGATGAGGTCTCCCCTGAGCCTCCTCTTCTCCAGCCTCAACACCCCCAGCTCCCTCAGCCTCTCCTCAAAGGAGAGGTCATTACTAGACAGAGAAAGGAAGACATTTTCTGGAGCTTTTATACCACTTTTATAACACTATGTGCTTTCTTGGTGTCATCAGCTCCTGAGATGTGGGTCCCTTTAGTTAATATTGCAGAAGGTCCTTGCTTTATTCACCTTGGTGTGGTCTTAAGGATTCATTAATTCAGTATGAGTGAGAACTGACTTCAGGGCATGGTTGTGTTCAAGTGAACCAAACTTCATACATCTGCCACTCCAAAGGTTCAGATGACAGCAGGTCCATTGTGACAAACTTTTCTGCAGAGTGTCATCCAAAGGTGGGACATAATTTTTCATTACAATGCAAATTGCATAATCACAGCCTAGGAAGAGATGAAGCACATTCTGAATTCTGTCTGTGTCATGGCATAATGGCTGCAGTGCTAAATCAATATCACTTAATACTAAATACTCAATTTCTTGGGTAACTTCTGCCTGTACCAAATGCTGAGTGTGGCAGCTGTGGACAATCTGAATGACTCCATGGATTTCTGAGCAAAAAAGCCACAGTAGATGTGAACTAAAAGTTAGGCAATGCTAATACATGGTTTAAACCTGACACAATATGCTCAGCACAAGCCATAGAGCACCTTCTGTGAACCCTGTCAGATCTGGGTGATCCATATTCATGGCTTTGTAGCTTTCTGGTAGAACCTGGAGTGTGACTGTCACAGGAAAGGGATACAGTGACTCTCCCTTGTAAGCTATAGATCAAACCCCAAGGTTTTTACAGGTTTGTCACTTGTAAAATAAGAAAAGGGCCCTTGGAATAACCATTGGCTTTCTTTAGGACCATCTCTGAACAAGGGTGGGGATCTAGACTGCTCTAGGAATAAATTGTCTGCATCACTTCTGCCATCCAAACCATGATCAGATGAGACTGATACAGGTTAGGGGACTGCTGATGCTCAAAAGAAAGGGGAATAAAATTCAGCAAGACTCCAGCTCAGATCCTGCTCTCTCATGCCCCTCTGCTATGGACTCACGAGGTCAGGCCTCTACCCCAGCCCATCTGATCAAAGGCTTAGCAGTGCTGCTGGATGAATTAAACAATTTATTATTTTTTAAATACCATCAGAGCAAAGGTGCTATATGCTATTCAGTGCCCCTGATGCACCAGATCCAACCTAAAAAAAGCTTAACACCAGACTCCTTGTGTTCCCGTTTTAAAAGGAACATTTTTACCCATGCTCCCATTGCCAGAGACTCTGCCCTATTCACATGACCATCTCCATTTTTGAAGCCAACCCTCCCTGATGGCTTTGGAGGCCAGACTGCTAATCTCTTGACAAGCAAGTGAATTTCTTGACAGGGTGATTGGTGTTGGCCCATTGCCCTTAATGGCTTGGCCCTCTGACAGCTGGCAGTGATTTCCTGACTGCTGGAGCCCCAGTCACATGCCCCCTGACAGCAGCAGAATAACATTCTCATGCCTGCAATAATGGCAAATGCATTTGGAAAGCTCATGAATAAAATTCCCTCCTCTGTCTCTTTTTATAAGTCTGACATGTTTTTCTGCTGCCCCGTTTCTCCTCATTCTTTTTCTTTTTTTAATTTTTTTTTTTTCCCTGAACCCCCTCCATTTATTTCTCCCACTCTGTTATTATTCCTCCTGTTATCAGAATGGCAGAGACAGACACTTCTCATTTCTTCCCTGCTCATGGCTCAATGGTCTTTCTTTTAGTCTGTGAGCAATATTCCCCAGATATTGTTGGCAGGAGGCAGAGTCCTGTATGAAGCTACAGTGCAGAACCTCTTTTATTTTGCTCCTACCAGCTCCTAACAACACTGGTTCCATCTTCCATCACCCCTGCTTGCCAGGTTTGATATTTATTTTCAAAACATGCCTTGGGCTCTTGTGTTTTCTCAGAAACCTTTGGGCTTGGTTCCACAAGCCTGACATAGCTCCTAATTCAAAGAGCAGAGAGGAACCACGGGGACAGGGAGGCAAGGAAAGGGGGAGCCGTGGTTTTAAAGCTGATTTTTATTTTTGCCTGAGCTCATGGAAAATATGTCTTTGCCTTCAGCTGAGCAGCAGGGGGTGGTTGGGACTTCTAGCTCAGCTACATGTCAGAGCAGGAGTGGAGGAAGAGGAAGCTTGGGATTTTTTGAATGGGACTTTATTATCCCAGAGAAACTGGTGGTAGGAGGGAGGTGATTGATGCCAGCACGCAGGAAACCTCTTGTTTCATCAATCTGGAATGAAAGATGAGTGCCTCATTCTCTGGGGCTTCTGGTAAGATAGGAAAACAGATCAGCTTGTTGTTTGCATCCCTCAAAATACTTGTGTGTCACTGTATGGACAGTCCTCCTCCTTATTCAAAGGTGGGACACTGTTGTGTGTAACAACACCCATCCCATCCATCCCCCTACCCCCTGGTACCTGTTTTACCATTGCATTCATTCAGCAGTGCTCAGTGGTGCCTGATGAAGCCATCTCCAAGGCTGGAGAAGTTCCTGGGCTGTGTTTGCTCTCTGAAAAGAGGGCTCAGACTCATGAGTCTTGCAGTGTGGGCACTTTGCTGGCTCTGAGCCTGCCTGTAGCAGAAGTTCAGAACTTCCACACCGTGTTTAGGAATAGCTGAGTGGAGCAAAATGTTCCTTTGCCAGGTCCAATGTCCTGCTTTGGGTAATATGAAGAAGAGCTGGGACCTGCATGGCTACACCCAACATGGGCTCCAGCCTCCCTTTCACAGCTGCTCCCCAGGCTGTGCACAGCTATGGGAAGAGCTGGGCATCAGCCTGATCCTGAAAATGGGATAAACCCAACAGTCTTTGGGATTATTTATTGTCCTGGGTTGGGCCAGTATAAAGGTGATTTTCTGTCTTGTCCTTTTGCTTTCAGCTCAGTCTCTTGTAAGCACCTGCACTGCTGAAATGAACAGCAAGTTTCTCATTGTCTGCCTCTGGGACTGATAACACTTGATGTTTATAGTTACTGCTGGAGATTGGTGTGCAGAAGGAGAAAAGGAGTAAAAAGGTCCCACCTGGAACCCTCCCTTAGGGAAGAAGGGACAAGAGAGATGCCAGAATTGACCAAACAGAGGATTCCATCCCATACACCTCATCCTCAGGATAAATTGGAGGGATCCCAAGGGTCAAACTCCTTCCTGCTTCCCCTTCTTCCCCTCTCCCTGTTTGCTTGGCCATCCTGGGAGGATCCCATCCATTCCTCTGCCTGTGCTCCTGATCCATCCCAGCCTGAATCTGTGTGTTCCTGCCTCCAGCTCCCAACTGCTGCTGACTCCAGGATTCCAGCCTGGACTTTCCCAGGGCTGCCCTGCAGCCTGGGTGGTGACGTGAGAGTTACTGGGGGAAGGGAGGAGGAATGTAGGATCAATTTTCCTGGATATTTGTATAGATTTAGTAATTTTTCCTATTTATCATTCCTGTTTCCTTAAAGCTGTATAGTTTAGTTTCCAACCCATCAGTCTCTCTCCCTTATTCTCACTCCTTTCATTATCAAGGAGGAGAGGGGGGATTAATAGAGAGCAGCTGTTATTTGGTTTAATTGCCAGGACAGTGTTAAACCCTGACATTTATACAAAGGACAAGAGCAATGCCTGTGGAGGCGAAAACTTTCAGTATTCCTAAATCTCATTGCAAAGGAGATCCACAAGTGAGCACAAAGATCATCACAGAATGGGTTGGGCTGGAAGGGACCTTCAAGCTCCTCCAGTTCCAACCCCCTGCATGGGCAGGGACCCCTCCCACAGCCCAGGTTGCTCCAAGCCCCATCCAACCTGGGCTGAGACACTGCCAGGGATGGGGCAGCCACAACTTCCTTGGGCAACCTGTCCCAGTGTCTCCCCACCCTCACAGAAAATAATTTCTTCCTAATATCCAACCTAATAGATACATCAGAAACAGTTGGTTTAAGTCTTAGCAGAATAACTTGGGTGTGAAAACATTGTAAGGGAGGGGGACAGGAGGTGAAGTGTTCTAGGCTCAGGTCTGATTGCTCTTCACCTTTCTGCTGTTTAGTTGTGCTGGTGGGAGAGGAAAATAAAACATCTTTATGTCTCATCTGAGTTTAGCTCAGCCCTGGGGAGCACTTCTGCACAGAGCAGAACCTCTATTCCTGAGGTTCCCAAGAAAAACCTGCAAGCTGCTCTAACCTGAGCTCTTCCAAAGGCAAGAATCTGCTTTTTGGAAGTGTTTGGGGGAACTCCAGGAGAACAACTTCTTTTGGAGGCAAGGAAATTGCTGCAGCTACCTGTACAGCCAGGTGGGCAAGATGAAACAAGTGGATCCCTGCAGCCCCATCGTGGTTCTCAGGAGTGTAGTTGGGACAAGCTTCTGTTCTGGGTGAGTGGGTGTCTCAAATTAGGAAAAACACCCAGAAGTTTCCTCTCTTTGCTGCACTGCTGCTGCTAAAAAGGGGCTGCCACAAAGAATCTCATTTTATTTTATCTAGAGATGTTCACATAGACTGTCTTCCAGAATCCTCAGAGATACCTCAGGGGTGTCTTAACTGGATATTTGTGAAGTATTCTCTGGAGCCCTTACTGGTGGACCAGGAAAATGATCTGGCTCATCAGAGAGCTGTGGTGATAGAATTACAGAATTTGGGTTGGAAGAGGATCCTCAAGGATCATCTGGTTCCAACCCCCTTGCATGGGCAGGGACACCTCTCACTTGATGAGGTTGGTCCAAGCCCCATCCCACCTGGCCTTGAACACTTCCAGGGATGGAGCAGCTTCCAGGGTCCACCTTGGTTTTCTGTTCTCAGATGTTGGGATGCTGTAGGATGAAACAGACCAGAGCTCAGTTCTCTCCTGGACTCTGAGCACTGTGGTGCCACTGGGCTTTCATGTCTTCTGTGAAGGTGAGCAACAGAGCATCACCTTTGTCCTGAGTTTGCATGGCCAGGTTTTCTGCCAGAACTTTCTTTTTCCCCTTGCCTTCCTTTTTTTTTTTTTTCACTTGGTTCAGCTGTGTCAGCAATTTCTCTGACTGATCAAGTGTCTACAGCTAATTTGCTGTATTTTGTACTACCATACTTCACACGAGTAGCAGTAAAAAGCAGATATTTTGTGAAGAACAAGGCACAGCTCTAAGACAATGATGTATTATAGAGAAATACAGGGCTGGGATTACAGCAGAGACCTTAGGAAGTGGAAGTAGGGGATGCAGCATTGAGGGGTGCAAGAGTGGGATGAGCTAAGATGGGGCATGGGCTGGCACTGGAGACCTTGTGGCTATAAACAACTCATCCATGGGGAGTTACAGAAATGCAGACCTGGAAAAATCTGATTTTAGGGGTAACAAAGAAAATAAAGAAATATCTAAAGAAGTATCTAACATAAGTATATATATTCAGATGTAAACTGGATCTGGAGACCCATGAAGGAAGAGAAAGGTGTAAAAGCATATTAACAAGCATATAAAAATGACCCAAAGTGGATTTTAGAGTGGGGAAGGATAAACCAGTAGCATAAACCTCATGTTCTTCCCAGTGAAGGGCAGCAGAGGCTGATGATGACTCTTGGTGTTACCCTCTCCAGCAGCCCAAAGTCATTAACTAATGCAACTTTTATTGTATCATTACTACTAATGAAACTTTTTCTGTAGAAAATTACTCTAGATGTAATCATTATTCTTTTTCTCTAATAATTACATTGGGAGTAATAACAATTCTTGAATTAAGGAGTTAAATTTTCAGTTTCAAGAAGTTATTCACTATACATACATACACGGTGTGCTTCCTCTTTGGCCCTGCACAACAGTTGGATTATAACACTGCAGAGATTTAATTCTTTTGAATGAAATACAAATATCTACAGAGTAAGTGTTGCCATCCAAGCTGGTTAGCACAGATATTCCCACTCTTGTCAGTGGACACTACAATTTAATCCTAAAGTAGAAGCCTAAAAAGGGGTCAGATTAATTATGCTGTAAGACTATCTCTTTTTTTTTTTTTTTTTTTTTTTTTTTTCCTTGTTAATTATACACAGAACCCAGGCTGTGGGGTTAGATGGAGCTGATTTAAGACTTCAGATGTCTTGAAATAATGTGAATCCACCCCAGATGTGCATCATATTCTGTCTTCACATGATTTGCTTTGAAGACCCAAAATGTCCTTAAGGCAGGTGATCCTGGTAGCCTTTCCTACATGGATCATGGATCCACTGATCATGTAGGGCTGCTGCAATGGGAGCAAGGAACAAAAAGCTGGCAAGTGGGGTCAGATCCCATTTGAGAAGTTAGTATTTCCCCAAGGCTTCCTCAAGCCAGCACCAGAGCATGGTTTGCATTTAAAGAAGTGAATTTGGATGGGAATGACAGTGACAGCTACTCTTGCATTCAGTTTCTAACATCAGGCTGAATTTTTTTTCACTTAGTTAGCTAATCTAAAGCATCTCAAAAGACCTGAAACTCAGAAAACATTATTCCTTTCCAAGACCATCAAGATGCTGATGTTACAGAGAGCTGCAAAGCCAAGGAACCAGTTTGTCTGGGCTAATGGATGCAATTCCATGGAAGGTCATGCACATGAGTGTGTCTGGGCTGGTGCTCAAGCTTTGGAGATTATTTTCTGCTGAGCTGAAGCATCTTTCCTTGAACATATCAGCCCCTTGCTCTTCATTTATTGGGTGCATTTGTTTTACCTGAGGGCTTCCCATGCTATCTGGTAAGATCTGCCCTGGACTGACCCAGGGACTTTGGTTTCTCATGGAATCATTTAGGGTGGAAAGTACCCTTGAGATCATCAAGTCCAATTGTTAACCCAACTGCCAAGGCCACCCCCAAATGATTTTCCTAAGTGCCACATCTACATGTCTTTTAAATCACAGGGATGGTGACCCAACCACCTCTCTGGGCAACCAGTGCCAGGGCCTAACAACTCCTTCAGTAAAGAAATTGTTCCTAATACCCAAACTAAACCTTCCCTGGCACAGCCAGGGGTTGTTTCCTCTCAGCTGATCACTTCCTATCTGGGAAAATGGGTTCATCTTATAAAGGGCTTCTCTTTCCTACAAGAACTCCAAGTGCTTTGTCAGAACCACATTGCAGAAGATCAGAGATCAGGCTTTGAATTTGGGCATCTTCTGCATCCCAGGACATCTTCCATATCTCTGGAGACTTCACTTCTCCACGAGGCTCCACTAAGACCCCACAAGCAGACAATTCTGTGTTGCTCCAGTGGTTCTTCATCCCTCCCTGGTGTAGGGCTGGCATCAAGCAGGAGCTCTCTTGAGGGCTTCCACCTTCCAGGTGCTTTTCCTTATGGATGGAAAACAAGAGGAGTGCAATGCAGCTGCCAGCAAGGCTGGGGACTGAAAACAACCCTGCTGAGCATCCTTTACCAGTGCAACCAGGGCAGAGAGAACCCCAAGGCCTTTCCTCCAAGTAAGGAAGCACAAAAGGACAACTTTTCAATGTAAGAGGAAAACCCACAATTTTTTCCTTTCTTTTTTTTTTTTTTTGTTTGAAATTGAACTTTGCAGTGGTGAGCAGTCATGTTCCCAGGGCAGCCCATGGTAATCAATTGTCCCACATACCAATTTTTAATTAAACAGGCAACTGGAGTGAACTAGGGCAGGGAAATTTGGATTGCAGATGGTCATGGGGTGATGCAGTGAACTTTGCAGTCAGGAGCTCTCGAGTCTGTGCCTGGCTCAGCCCCAAAACTTTTTTTTAACCTTGGGCTTTAAGACTTCACCTTCTCCTCACCTACACAATGTGTAAGGTCTTCAGGACAGACCCTGCCTGCAGCTTTATATGGGGAATTGTGGACTTCCCAGGACTGAATTGTGACTTCTGGTTGCTGCAGTGATGCAAAAACCTCTGGAGTGCTGTGTCTGTTGTTAGAAATGTTTTATTCCATAAGACAGAGAGGATAAAAAACACTCCAGCAGGCTGGTTCTTGGTTTAAATCCACTGAGGATTAATTGATCTCTGCCCTTCTGATTCAGGGGTGTTTATTTAGTCCATTTTGGCTTCAAACAGAAGTTCCTCTGTGTTAGCTGGGAATGTGGGATTGTGCCAGGTCTGGTTAGCAGTAAACACAAAAGAGTGGTCAATGAGAGAGCTTTGGCAATAATCACCTTGTGGTGGGACATGATTAAGGTGATCATATTAATGAGGTGATATTCCTGGAGAGTTTATTGATGATTGGAAATTGCTCTGTGAATCCCAAAGGCTGGTGTGGATTCCTGAACTTATTCATCAAAAATTTCATGAAGTTTCTTAGAACTACTTTTTGCCTGCTCTGAAGAGCAGCATTTACACCTAAGCTCACAGTCTTACTGAGATGGTCAATCCTTCCAAAAGTGTGTGGTTTGACAGGAATGACAGACAGGAGGGGGACAGGACACCCAGGAAGATGGGGTTATCCACCTGGACATTACACATCAAGTCAAGTGACCAAAAGCCCAGAACTTTTGTCCCTGATGCCCAATCTTGTTCAGCTGATGACACACGTTCTTCTCCATGTTTGCTGCTCTGCTTCTTCATTCCTGGTGGTCTCTTGGTGGCCACCATGTGAGCCCCATGGCCTGGGGCCGTTCTTCTCATCCCCACCTTAGTCTTAGCTGAGCTGGCACCTATTCCCCAAGTTGCAGCAGTGCTGGGTCCACTGGGGTTTTGCTTCCAGCCATATCTCAGCTCAACAGGGATGGTTGAAGCAGTTCACTGGAAGCTTCACCTTGCCAGTTATGAGGTTAAAACCCCACAAATTCTGTAGAACCTTTCTTCTTCTCTTCCTTTATTTTTTTTCCTGTAAAAGGCGCAGCAGATTCTTATTTTCCAACTTAAAAAAAAAAAAAAAACAAAAAAACCAAAAACCAAAAAACCAAACAACCAAGATGGTTAGAAATGTGCTTAAAAATTCAGGCAGAGTTCTCTGCATTCAAATGATCCCAAGAGCTGGGATTCACCCCCCCTTCCAGCCCTATTTCCTCATCTTCTGGAAGTGTAGGAAGCTCAGTAGCCCATGACTCACATTGACTCATATTTGCTGAATGCCCCAAAACCATCTTTACATGGGACAGCAGGAAGAGAATTGCTTCAGCCCACTTTGCATCTCAGGCTGAGAGACTTCAGGTCTCATCTCTGTGGCAGCAACACTTCGAGTGCCAAATGTTGGGCTTTGTTAATTCAAGTGCATCAAGAGACAGCTGCCTTTTGCTATTTGCAGCACGTAAAAATCAGTAAGCCACTTACATATCTGCTCTGACTCTCATCCCAGACACTTCTGCTCTGCTATTACATGCAGAAAGTTTGCCTCCTTCAAGCAGAACACTGTGGGTTTTCTGTACCTCGAGGACTGTGTCCAGTTCTGGGCCCCTCAGCTCAGGAAGGACATTGAGGTGCTGGAGCAGGTCCAAAGGAGGCAACTGGGCTGGGGAAGGGATCCTGTGAGGAAGGGCTGAGGGAGCTGGGGGTGTTGAGGCTGGAGAAGAGGAGGCTCAGGGGAGACCTCATCACTCTCTCCAAGTCCCTGAAAGGAGGTTGGAGCCAGGGGGGGGTTGGGCTCTTTTCCCAGGCAACTCTCAGCAAGACAAGAGGCCATGGTCTCAAGTTGTGCCAGGGGAGGTTTAGGTTGGACATTAGAAAGAATTTCTTGATGGAGAGGGGGATCAGACATTGGAATGGGCTGCCCAGGGAAGGGGTGGATTCTCCATCCCTGTGGATTCTCCATCCCTGGAGCTATTTCAAAAGAGCCTGGATGTGGCACTGAGTGCCATGGGCTGGGAACCACGGGGGGAGTGGATCAAGAGTTGGACTTGATGAGCTCTGAGGTCCCTTCCAACCCAGCTGATTCTATGATTCTTTGATTCTATGAAGTGCTCCAGTGTTATAACCCCATCCAAATTATAGCAGTGACAAAAGGATTTATGAAGGGTATTACAGGATGGGTGGGGTCTGAAAAAAGAGTACAAGTCCCTATGGATGAAAATATCCTTTCTGCTCCCCTAAGCCCTGAACTGAGAATTAAAATTTGTCCATACACCTCAACTGTAAGGTGTTTGTAGACCTCTGTCTTGGAGGTGTGGTGGAAAAGATAAGGACAAGCTGACATCCAGCATCTGAGAATCCCTTAACTGCTTCTGTCCTATCTGATGTGCAACACTTCAGACTAATTTGGGGTTAAAAAGCCAGGCTGCTGGGCATAATGGATGAAAGACACCAGAGCTTGTGGGACCACGGTCTTAAAAAATATGGGAGAGGGGAGAGATGGAAATGGAACAAGGGAGAGAAAAGATGGTTGAGAAAATGATTGAAAATGCCCTATGGCCAATGAGCTGTTTTGAAGCTTGTAAGATACATGTAGTTAGATACACCTGGGAAAGCCAGAAGTTCAACTTTTTCCTCTTCCAGCTGGGATTTTTACCCAGATTTGAGACATTTGCCTACCAACAGCCTCCTGGTTCCCTGGATGGAGTAGAAGCCACCTGCTCTCCTCCCAGTGACAACAGCAAAGATTTTGTATTGAAATGAAACTAAATCCTTGCTGGGACAATGAACTCACCCAAACATCCCTGGTCTGGCCCTCAGTGCAGAGGGGCAGGAGCTGTCACAGAATTATTGAATGGTTTGGGTTGGAAGGGACCTTAAAGCTCATTTAGTCCAACATCCCTGAATGGGCAGGGACACCTCCCACAGCCCAGGTTGCTCCAAGCCCCATCCAACCTGGGCTGAGACTCTTCCAGGGATGGGGCAGCCACAGCTTCTCTGGGCAACCTGGGCCAGGGTCTCCCAACCCTCACAGGAAAAAATTCCTTCCACATATCTGATCTAAATCCACCCCCTTTCAGCTTGAAATAGTCTCCCCTTATTCTATCACTCCATGCCCTCTCCAGCCCCTCTCCACAGGAATTCTGCTGTAACATCTCCAGGGTCATCCCCTTCTCCATCCCTTGCTCTTGCTGCAGGGTAGGTGGCACCCACCCCCCCTCAGTGCTTGTTCCCATTGCAGCAAAAGGAGAGGGGTTGTTCCTGTTTTCTCTTGCTCCATTCCCCCTTGGAGACTCAAAGGAGACCTTTGGGTTTCTCCAGCAGCCCTTCTCTGCTCTCAAGCAATTCTTCCCCTTCCCTCCTGCCCAGGGTGATTTCTGGCACTGAGTCCACCCCGGCTCCTTCAGGGGGAAGGTGCCAGCAGATGGTGCTCTAAGACCCCAAAATTAACTCTTCTGCCCCACATCCCAGGGTGGGGGTACCTTGGCACAAGCACCCCAGAATCCCTCCCTGCTCAGACCTTTCCCACCCTGGGAACTCTCTCTGTCCTCTGAAGTTTCTGTGGAGTCAATGCTCAAGATGAAGTTCAACATCATGCATAACATTTTCTATCTCCATCTGTCCCAGTTGCATTTTTTTCCTGTCTGGGGGGACTTCCAAGATTCAAGAAAAATGATGTTAACTTCTTTCCTTCAACTGGCTCATAAAAAGCTTTGGCCTGCATCTTATCTTCATAGCCTTGTACCCTGTTGATTTGACAACACTGATTTGATGAGGCAGCCCAGCTCAGAGATGTTCCCAGTAACCATCAGGGCTGGACAAAGCTTGTTTTTTTTTTTTTTTTTTGGGGTAAAAAAACCACACACACCACGAAAAAAAAAAAAAAAAAAAGCAACCTTTACATGGATGACAATATACCCTAGACTCAGGCAAATTAAAAAAAATGGCAGTGCTGTAGAACAAGAGTTATAGCTGAGCTCTGTAGTTTATGGGAGAAGCAAAACACTGTGTTTACAAAGAGAGAAGAGTGTCAGAAAGTGCTTTTAAGCTGTCAGCTACTTGTGTCCCTTGCTTGTTTAATTTGGAACTAAATATAACAGTGAAGAGACCAGAGGGTGCAAGTATTTTGATGCCTTGGCACAAAAGTGGTGCAGGAACTTTAAATTCATCCTGCCCTACTCTTTAGCTTTCTGGCCAGGATTTGTGGGTAGCAACAGCAAGAGGTGAAGGTTTGGCTGTGTCACCTGGAGCATGGTTGGGTGGGTATTTGGGCTGGGAGGTCAAAACAGTAACTTTTGTTCCCTTACAACTTCTGAGTCCATTGGTTCAATTGCTGCTATGCATGGATTTATTGTTTTCTGGGGAATCACCCAGGCACCTGCTTTGGTAACAACATTTCCTTGCTAGAAACCAAGCTGCTGTTGCTCACATCAGAAAAACCAACACTGTGGTGTTAGCTTCAAAATTCATAACTGGTTTTTGTGGGCAGATCTAGAGAAATCACTTTTTTCCAGACAAAATGCAGCTGTTGCCAAGATCATAGAATCCCAGACTGGAGGGGATTTCTCTCCTATGATTTCCAAGATCATAGAATCCCAGACTGGGTTGGGTGGGTCCTTCAAGCTCTTCCAGTTTCACCTCCCCTGCATGGGCAGGGACCCCTCCCACAGCCCAGGTTGCTCCAAGCCCCATCCAACCCGGGCTGAGACACTGCCAGGGATGGGGCAGCCACAGCTTCCTTGGGCAACCTGGGACAGGGGCTCAGCACCCTCACAGAAAAAAATTTCTTCCTAAAATCTAATCTAAATTTCCTCTCTTCCAGTTTGAATCTGACCCCCCCTCATCCTATCACTCCATACCCTTGTAAATAATCCCTCCCCAGCTTTTCTGGAGCCCCTCCAGCCACTGGAAGATGCTCTAAGGTCTTCCTGGAGCCTTCTCTTCTCCAGGCTGAACACCCCCAACTCTCCTTCCCCTTACTCCAGAGCTGCTCCAGCCCTCTGAGCATCTCCATGGCCTCCTCTGGACTCACTCCAACAGCTCCATCTCCTTCCTGGGTTGGGTACCCCAGAACTGGACCCAGCACTGCAAGAGTGGTTCATAAAAGTGTAGTAAAAGGGGAAATCCCCTCTCTTGACCTCCTGGCCATGCTGCTTTTGATGCAGCCCAGATAAACCACAGCAGGGCTCGAAACTGTCCAACTGCAAGAAGAGTTGCACATCCTGCTGAAACTGCCAAGAAAAAGTGGGGTTTGCAAGGATATAATTACCAGAGCTGGAGTATGGTTGTGTGTGACTAAAGTTAACATCCTTTAACCCCCAAAAAAATCCTGTGAAGGATTTCAAGTGAAAATGAGGCTCATTCCTCAGTACCATGCCGGAGATGGCAGCTCCTGGGGTGGCTCTGGGATCCATCATGGGAGGAAAGGATGGAAATGCTGCTTAGAAGTCCCCCAGCACCTATGGTTTTTGGGAAGAGGCTGGGGGGAGAAAGAAGAATTTGCTAGAAAACAGAGAAATACACCAGTAATAAGATAGCTGTCAACACTCCCTGTGGATAACCTCACAACAGCAGAATTATTTATAGAGGGAAGTGGCTGAGAACTTATTTTCTTTTCCTCTGTGGCTGTGGCAGGGTAATGGATAGCTTTACAGGATGAGTTTTCAAAACCACTCAATTAGGAGCAATGAGGTGCAAAATTACATGTGCAAAGAGATGGAAATGGAGATGCTGGAGATGAAAAGGGCCTTGCATGGCCTGCCAGCACCACCCTGTTCCCAACAGGGTAGAAAGACAGCTCTTTAGCAAGCACCCCGATGGAAAATTGTTCTTTTTCTGTGGGTATTTTTGAGCATGTGACTATGATATGTGGAGCCTAAAAATCAGAGATGGTTGGGCTATTTTTTTGCTGCTCTGCATTCCCGTGTGTGTATAAATCCCTGTCTGCACAGGGAAATTGGTTTCCTTTTCTCCAGAGGAAGAGAGTTCGAAAGAACTTGATTTAAAATAGAGTTCCCATTTTGATTCATTCCTTAGGATAAGAGAAAGAGTAGCTTCTTCCAAAAGGACATATCCATCTGAGGAGGGCATCAGAGAGCTCATCAGAAACTGCTCACTTAGAAGCACACCCAGCAGGTTCTCCTTTTAATTCTTCACAGAATCCCAGAATCATTTGGGTTGGACAGGAGCTCTGAGATCATCAAGTCCAACCCTTGATCCACTCCCCCTGTGGAGACCATTGCACTGAGTGCCACATTCAATCTCTTTTTAAAAACCTCCAGGGATGGAGAATCCACCCCTTCCCTGGGAAGCCCATTCCAATGGCTGATCACCCTCTCTCTAATGAATTTTTTCCTAATATCCAACCTAAACCTCCCCTGGCAGAGCTTAATTCCATGGCCTCTTGTCTGACTGAGCTGCCTGGGAAAAGAGCCCAACCCCCCCCTGGCTCCAACCTCCTTTCTGGGAGTTGTAGAGAGTGATGAGGTCTCCCCTGAGCCTCCTCTTCTCCAGCCTCAACACCCCCAGCTCCCTCAGCCCTTCCTCACAGCATTTCTGCTGGATCCCTTCACAGCCTCCTTGCTCTGCTCTGGACCTGCTCAATATCCTTCCCTTTCTTCACCATTGCTCACAACCCAAAAAAAAAGAAAGTAGCCTGAAAACCAGTGGTCTGCTCCTTGGGTAAGGAAAGATTTTCCTTAGGGATAGAAAAGAAGATTTTATTTTACTGCTAAAAATTTCTTTGCCAGCCTGCACGAGTGTTTTCTGACCTTTGGCGTTTTGAGGGATCCAGGTTTTCAGATCAGACTCGGCCCCTGGGAAAAATGTCCCTCCTGTTCTGCTTTTTCTGGATAGAGATGAACTTTGGTTCTAAGAGGAGAGTGCAGCTCGCTGCTTATTTCAGCTGTTCTGGAGATTTGTGCTGGTCTTTATCCAGGGTGCCTCTTTTGCTGAATTAATTTCAAGAGAAAGAAGGGAGGAAAATCAGTACCCAGCAAAGCACTTGCAGTAGAGACATTGCCCTTGCTGTGCTGCAGCAGGAGGTGAAATTATTTCATAGAATAAAGGGACAACCACCCATTAAAGGTCAGGAAGATGCCCTGGCTGGTATTAAGACTGAATTGCAGCTGCAGGGACTTGAATGCCAAAGGGCTCCAAATGCAATCAGTGGGATCACTGGGTCATCAGGGGCATGGTCTGGAGGCTGCAGAACACTGATTTTCTTTCCTGCTTCATCCTCTGCTCTCTCCATCTTTTTCCATGATGTATAAATACAAGAGTCCTTATTGTTCTTCTTGTTTGCTGTATCAAGAAGTGATTAACACTGGGGGTTAATCAACAGGGCAAAATCCAACCTGCAGACCCAAGCAGAGGCATTTGGTCGAGTTCTAAAGCCTCAGCATCAGGAGTCAGCTGTGGTCTAGCAAGCAAGGGAGATCTGAGTGCTATTTTTTACTCTTTTCAAGAGTATTTCTGAGCCCTTGGACTGATGGAATAAGCAGCAGCAGCTCTGCATTGACTGTGTTTTGTGCTGTTGGTCTCCTCTTCCTGACTCTACCAAAAAACCTTGTGTTGCTGTACATGAGCCATGTCCATCAGGGTGGGATGAGCTTCATTTTCCTTCACACATCAAAATGCAAGTGATTCCATTTGCCTGGCTCACCCTCAGCTCACATTTTTAGTCACAGAAGAGACATGGCTACAGCCAAAGCAATTCCCCAGCCTATTTTAGGCATCTGCTTTAGGATGTCAGGGTTGTAGCCCTAAAATAAAATGAGACATCTCCTCACTGACTTGGGTTGCCTCTGTCATTTTTGAAGGATTGCAATACAGCCCCACTAAAACTTCCCCTCGTGTGTAAAATCAGCAAAAGGACTTTCTCCCAAACATTTAAGAATATAGATAAAAATGAGTTTAACACAACTGGTAAGGCCAGATATATAAGGCAATCCTTGGGTTTCTCTGGAAGCTCACACTTCCATGTTGTACCAGGTTTAATCCTCTGGTCTGTAGATGTTTATGAGTTCATGAGACCACCCTAAAGGATAGGTTGAAATTAAAAAATCATAGAATCACAGGATTTTTGGGTTGGAAAAGATCATCAAGGCCAAGATCATCACCCAGCAGTGCCAAGGCCACCTCTAAACCCTGTCCCTCAGCACCACAGCTCCAGGGCTTTAAAATCCCTCCAGGGATGGGGACTCCACCACTGCCCTGAGCATCCTGGGCCAGAGCCTGAAAACCCTTTTGGTGAGGAAATTTTTCCTCTGGCACAACTTGAGACCATTTGCTCTTGGCCTATTGCTTGTTACTTGAGAGAAGAGACCAACCCTCACCTAGCTACAACCTCCTTTTGGGTAACTGTAAAGAGTAGAAAAAAGAGGCTTAGCCTCCCAGCTGTTGTACAACTACCTATAGCTCCATGGTGGAATTTGTCCAGTCCAGCTTAAAAACCACCCCCAGAGGACTTGTCCTCTTTTGGGCTGTCCTAACACGTCTATTAACGTCAGTTCATGGTGGCAAACCCCATCCTCTATAATGTCCTCCATCAGACTCAGGGATGTTGGTTCTTGCCATCACTGGAGCTGCACGTGGATCTGTCCAGGGGGATAAATATGCACAGAGTGGTCTTGTGTCCCCCCTCAGGTGACCTGTGCCTGTGGACCACAAGCCATCCCTGAGCCATGGGCCAGGACTCACAGAGAGATCTCAGAGACTCCTGGCACAGGGAAACTTTGCATTTGAGACCAGTGATAATAAAAAGGCACCCAAGACCTCACTGGAGACAATTTTCAATTTTAATGCCCAGTTTTCCCCTTCCCTTAGTTTGCTGCTCTTGCCCCAGCCCCAGGTTAGGGTAGGATGCTGTGGGTAGGTGTCAGGGTTTAACACTGGCCCAGCAATTAAACCAATTAACAGCTGCTATCTATTAATCCCCCCTCTCCTCCCTGATAAAGAAAGGGGAGAGAATAAGAGAGAGAGACTGATGGGTTGGAAACTAAAATACACAGCTTTAATGAAACAGGAATGATAAATAGGAAAAAATATTAAAAAAATAATAATATAAGATATATATAATATATTTTATATAATATAATATAATATGATATGATATAATATAATATAATATAATATAATATAATATAATATATATAATATGTTATATATATTATATATATATATAAAATATAACATATATCCTCCCCCCTTTCCCCCAAGAACTCTCACGTCACCACTGAGGCTGCAGGGCAGCTCTGGGAAAATCCAGGCTGGAATCCTGGAGTCAGCAGCAGTTGGGAGCTGGAGGCAGGAACACACAGATTCAGGCTGGGATGGATCAGGAGCACAGGCAGAGGAATGGATGGGATCCTCCCAGGATGCCCAAGCAAACAGGGAGAGGGGAAGAAGGGGAAGCAGGAAGGGGTTTGAGCCTGGGGATCCCTCCAATTTATCCTGAGGATGAGGTGGATGGGATGGAATCCTCTGTTTGGTCAGTTCTGGAATCTCTCTTGTCCATTCCTCCCCAAAGGAGGGCTGCAGGTGGGATCTCTTTTCTCCTTCTGGAGGGCAAAATGTTGCTCAGAGCTGAGCAGTGTCCCTGGTTCTGCACCCCAGGCTCCAGCTGGAACTGTAACCATGGAGTGGGATCAGTCCCAGCAGCAGCCACTGCCTGAGAAACTTGCTGTTCATTTCAGCAGTGCAGCTGCTTACAAGAGACTGAGCTGAAAGCAAAAGTGCAAGGCAGAAAATCACCTTTATCCTGGCCCAAACCAGGACATTCCACCTCTTATTCCATACCATGTGCATCATGCACCAATCACTACTCTCTCTTATCCCTAAACACACCTAAACACAAATTATCACTACCTCTCTGTACTAAAATTCACTCAGTTAGTAGTGACAGGCCAGGAGGAAGCTCCATCCTCTCAGGATGCCCAGAGGAGCTGGGTGGCACCCCCATGGAGGTCTGTGTGCAGGTGGCCTCCCCTCTGCCCCATTGCTTCCATAAAATGAGCCCAGTTCAGGCATTCTGGATGAGGAGTGTGTTGGTGTGGAGGGAGCACCATTCATCAAGGGGCTTTGGTCCCTACTCATTATGTGCCAGCTACAATGAATCAACGTTAATGAGGCAGGATTTGGTTTGTTTTTTCTTTCTTTTTTTTTCGGTCACTTCCACTTTGTATGCACAATAATTATTTTCCACCCTGGCAAAATAGTCCCTAATTAAACTGATGGATTTCAGCAAGGCCTTGCAAGACTAAAGCCTGGTCCTCTTTTATAGGGACAGTGTGGCCCGTGAAACCCATTGCCACAGAGCTCTGCAAGGCACAACAGAGCTTTCAAATGCCTCCCTTTGCTAGATTTTAAGAGGCTGAGCAAATGGAAAGCTTTGGTGAAATCAAAGATAAAGAAAGAGGTGACATGCCTCTTCCTTCTGGAGGAAAGAAAAAAAAAAAATTAAAACAGCCACCCAACCTAATTCCTTTAAATGCCCTAGGACAAGGCACTATCAAATGTACAAGATGAAACTCATTAATTCACTTGAGTCAGAAATTCCTGCTCATGAAAATGCAGGCAGGAAACTGCTCTCTTTTTACTGCCTGAATTAAACAAGGAGTGATGTTTCCAGGTATTGCTCCCTGCTCTGTAAACATCTTATGCAAAGAAAGCATCTGAATGCAGCTGCTGGGCCACACTGGAGCCCTATTTCTCCTTAGTGATGGCAAATGGAGGTCAAGAGCCTCTTCCTACTTGCCCTGAAGAAAAGAAATGCTCTTCAGGGAGCCTGGAGGAGCCTGTGCACTAAAGATAAATGGTTTCACCATTAAACCATTAAACTTTTCCTGCTGTCCTTGGACCAAGCTGTTCTGACAGCTTTGGAAATGGTCGGTGCTTGTTGCATGAGCAGAGCACAACACATCAGCTGAGCCACAGCAATTTCTTGGGTGTAAACTTGTCACCAGGCAAAAGTAATATTATTGGTGTGGGCTTAGCTCATGAGGGGAGAGGATGAGCCTAAATTAGGTTATCTTTTGTTATCTGCAGTCTGGAAACACACGGAGCTGATGAGCAGTATCCCAGGACTCTTAATGTGACCTCGTGCTCGTGTCCTCAGGCATTAGGAACATCACATCTGTGGCTGCCTGGGGGTTGAAAGCAAAAGCAAAGTAGGAATCTAAGGCCTCATGTAGAATCCATGATAGAATCCATGTGCTCCAAGCCAGAAAACACTTTGAGGGGAACCTTCATGGGAGACAGTTGCAAGCCCAAAGCCAGAAGTAAATTGGAGGTGACCTTATCCACACCACATAGGAGCTATCCCTTTATGTTCCCTTCTGTTCCTAGGGGAAATATCATTCATACAAAGATTAAAAAGACAGAGGAGCTCAGAGCTGAAATGGTCAGGGCTCAATCAGTGGTGTTGATAATGATGTGAAATGCCTGTTCCACCCAAGGTCAGCACAGTGGCAAGTTCAGAGAATCACAGAATGGGAGGGGTTGGAACACACTCCTGTGTTCCAGTTGCCCCTTCTTGCCCATCATAGGGCACCACTGGGAAGAGCCTGGCCCCTTCTTCTTGACACTGACCCTTCAGATATTTGTAAATATTAATAAGATCCCCTCTTAGTCTTCTCTTAAGGCTGAACAGCCCTGGGTCTCTCATAGGGCAGATGTTCCCATCCCTTGACCAAAAAAACTCATAGCCCTCCACTGACCTCTCTGCAGTAGATCCCTGTCCTTTTTTGAACTGGGGATCCCAGAACTGGACACAAGACTCCAGAAGTGATCTCACTAGGGCAGAACAGAAGGTGTGGAGAAACTCCATCAACCTGCTGGACACACTTTTTAATAAAACCTCAGGATGCCATTGGCCCTCTTGCCACAAAGGACACATTGCCTGTCCCATGGAGAGCATCTTGTCCACCAGGACTCCAAGGTCCTTCTCCATGGAGCTGTTTCCAGCAGGTCAGCTGCTAAATTGAGACAGGGAACACCAGGACAGGGCTGTGATATCCTCACACCAGCAACCAAAGCTTAGTGATGACCATTGCTGCCTCCCCATGAGCCCATGTCCAGGGACCATGCCCTGTTCCTTTCTGTCTCTTCATCTCAGCATCGTACAGACCACTTTTCAGCCTGTTTTTCCCTTTTTGGCCTTTTGGCCTTTTTATTTGCTGTGCAGCCACCAAAGGAAAAACTGAACAAACAGAAAGGTCTCTGAGACCTTAAGAGGCATGCTGGCAAAATAGCACTTGGAGCAGAAGGATATCAGTTTAGATATGGAGAATTGATTTCTTTTTATCACTCTGCTAACTTAACTAAAAAGGATTTGAGAAGAGAGGAGAGAGAGAGAAGAGAAGAGAAGAGAAGAGAGAAGAGAAGGGAAAACAGAGGGAAAGGAAAGGAAAGGAAAGGAAAGGAAGGAAAGGAAAGGAAAGGAAAGGAAAGGAAAGGAAAGGAAAGGAAAGGAAAGGAAAGGAAGGAAAGGAAAGGAAAGGAAAGGAAAGGAAAGGAAAGGAAAGGAAAGGAAAGGAAAGGGAAAAGGAAAGGAAAGGAAAGGAAAGGAAAGAAAGGAAAGGAAAGGAAAGGAAAGGAAGGAAAGGAAAGGAAAGGAAAGGAAAGGAAAGGAAAGGAAAGGAAAGGAAAGAAAGGAAAGGAAAGGAAGGAAAGGAAAGGAAAGGAAAGAAAAGAAAGGAAAAGAAAAGAAAAGAAAGAAAAGAAAAGAAAAGAAAAAGAAAAGAAAAGAAAAGAAAGAAGGAAAAGAAAAGAAAAGAAAAGAAAGAAAAGAAAAGAAAAGAAAAGAAAAGAAAGAAAAGAAAAGAAAAGAAAAGAAAAGAAAAGAAAAGAAAAGAAAAGAAAAGAAAAGAAAAGAAAAAAGAAAAGAAAAGAAAAGTTCAAAACGAGCCCAGAAGAACTATTAGAGATAAAGGGAGGATGTTTGCCCAAGTTATTTCTCATCATTAAATGCTTTTAGCTCAAGATCTTCAGTAGGAAACCAGTTCCTCACCTTCCTTTTCAGTAATTAAAAGAAGAAAAGAAAACTTGGCAGTTTACCAGACATTCTTTAAACACATAGAATTAATATCTTTTTATCTTCATGAGATAATGCAGTGAACTGGAGGTGTCAGATCAGAACATGAACATCTTTGTTGTAATTCCAACTCAAAGGAACATTTTTGCTGTAAGAAAACCTGACAGGATTAGGTGCTCTTGATTTTCCATTGCAGTTTTGTGGCTGGTGCCCAAGTAGCATCATATGGCTGGAGCTTCAGATGGGGTAAGGTGCTTAGTTTACCAGTCAAGTAAAAGCCAAAGCTATTGATTTAGATGGACTCTCTTGCTCAGATTAAACAAAGGAATCCAGCCCATTGTTTTTGGTTTGCAGCAGAGTATCAGTGTTAGAATCAAATTGCCAGACCTCAGGATGCAGTGAGAACAATTGGTGCAAGAAACAAAGCAAAGGTTCTGACAAAAAAAAAAAAAGTAACCAAGAAAAATTAACAAATTCGATTGAGGAGAAAAACAGAAAGTCAGGACATTTACTACAAAAGGTGGTGTCATACACTAAAATGCAGCAGCCCCTAAATCTGCCTGAGGACTGGTTCCTAGTGAGCAGCCCAAGGAGACAAAGCAACCCCCTGCCTCCCAAATTCTTTCCTTTGATTGTTTCCCTATTTTCATATCAAAGACTCATCTTGGGTGTCTTCCATCTTGGTTATCACCATCACCAAGGAATGAGCTTCAAATCAACCTTCTTGGAAGTCAGCTTCTGGGAGACTTTCCTCAATAACAGGTTTTACATGTCTTCTTAAAACCCCTTTCAGGAGCATCAAAGCACCCACTAATTGCTGTGCCCTGCTTCAGAAGTACCTGGATCTGAAAGATGCAGAGGATCTTCTCAGACTGGTTGACTTGGGAATATTTCACTGTTTCACTCCAGGGTAGACAATCAGGAGTCGGAAAATGCTCCTCTAGTCAAGTGTCTTTGACTGAGTTAAGCAGCTGAGCCCCACACCCTGCTCTTGTTTTTCCAAGGTCTTTATGTCATTCATGTCATTCCAGCCATTCCGTCATTCCTGAGAGATTCCCAAAGCTCTCAGCTTCCAGCACTGCCCCAGATGAGCTCAAGGAATCACCCCCTCACACCCTCAATGGAAGAGACCCCTCAGGTTGTGTCTTGTTGAGGACCCAGAAGTTTTTGCTTCACCAGATATTATATTCTTCAATATAAAAGCTTTTAAAATATTTTTTCTGCAATGCTGAGCCCCCATAAATCCCTTAGCAACCTGGATTTGAGGATAAGATTGCTCTGAGTGTCTTCTAAACCCAAAATGATCTCCATGGATTCTGATTCCAAGACAGGATCATCTGTAATGAACCCAGATGTAGTGAGGGCAGATGTGGACACAAAGAAGGTTTAATCCCATTTAATCCCATTTAATCCCATTTAATCCCATTTCAGATGCACTTTCTCATACTCCAGGTAATTCCACTCAGATTGCTCTGTCTTCTAAAGCCAAAATTATCTCCATGGGTTCTGGATCCAAGACAGGATCATCTGTAATGAACCCAGATGCAGTGAGGGCAGATGTGGACACAGAGAATCCCATTTCCATTTTAATTTAATTTAATCCCATTTAATTCCATTTAATCACCTTTCAGCTGCAGTTTCCTCATACTCCAGGTAATTCCAGAAATAACAGGCAATGGGTGTCCACTAAAAACCATTTGAGTGGCCACCTGGCAGGGTGGTTTTGGAGTGCAGCTCCAAGCTGTGAGGCAGGAAAGCAGCTCAGGACCCAGGTGCTAAGAGCCTTCACGAATAGGACCTTCAGTTACAGAGAGGAAACAGAGCAGAAGTGTTTGCCATTCAACACTGAAATTACTTGCAGGGAGATGAGCATTAATTAGCTGCTCCTGCTAATGAGAACGTTGGATTTGGCAATGCAGCTTTTTTTTGATTGGAGAGAATTGTGGATGCTGGAGTGGAGGATGGGACAACGGGATGCTAAGGGATTTATGGGGCTCAGCATTGCAGCTCAAGAAAATTATTTTAACATTAAATTAATTAAATTAAAAAAGGTTTTCCATTAAAAATGCAGGAGACTAAGAAGCTGAGACCTCGTTTCATCAGGTGCTCTCAGAGGTTTTCAGTTCAGGTTTTGCTGAGTAATGTGGGGGGGACTTTTTTGTGTTCTTTTTTACTTATCTGGGTATTTATGACACTGATTCTACCTGAGATGCACAACAGATCTATCAGACTCCCAGAGGTCACCCAGGTCTGCGTTTGCCACCAGATGCACAGCAGTGTCCTGGTTCACTGTTATTCCCAAGGGAAAATATGTGCCTTCCCAAGATTATTTAAGTGCTGCTAATAAGTAACCATTCCTTAATGAGATTCCTCTCTCCTTCCTGCAAGCCTCATTCCTTCAGGGATCTTCTGAGACAATTTGAGCAAAAATCTGCAGCCATTTTCAGGATTAATCAATTCATTAGTGCCAGGGCATGCTCTGGGGCCTGGAGCATCCCTTCAATTATCTCTTACTGCATTTCCAGGCTGCTCTGGGCCTTGGCTCCCAGCTCTGCCTGAATTTCTCAGCAGGTTTCAAGGGATAACGTGGGGCAGGAACCATTCCAGAAATGTTCATCCCTCCATCTGCTGACCATCAGGGAGCACAGGCAGAGGTGCAGGGGCTGTGTCACAGCTTTTTATGTCTCTGCCATGTTGGCCAGCTTCACTTTAAACCAGTTTTTGGCTCTTTCCCTGCTGCTTCCATCCATATGGGGCCACCAGGACGTGGTTAGCACAGTGCTGAGCCCTAACACAAATTTGTGTTGTTAAGGACAACAAGGTCCAAGACCACAGCTGCACTTCTTGCAGTGATGGGGCATGGATGGAGAGGAGCTACCTGCCCCAAAATCCTTTCCAAAGGGATGGCAGGGAGACAGAGACTCTGCACAATGATTATTAACAAAGTGTAGGTCATAAGCTTATTATTTTGTCCCACAAATAGGTAGATTTATCATTTTAAAATAACTCTTTACTCTCTGAAAGGCTGCACTGGTGGAGTTGAATGGCAAGGAGAGGTGGTCCCATGTTTTCTAGATGGGGGCTGATGATGCTGTTGGATAGAGGACACCCACTTTTCCAGCCATTTCCAGCCTGCCTGCTCTGCCAGTTACCAACACGTGTCATAGAATCATAGAATCATAGATTTGGCTGGGTTGAAGAGACCTCAGAGATCATCAAGTCCAACCCTTGATCCCTCCAGCTGCCAGTTCCCAGCCCATGGCACTCAGTGCCACATCCAGGCTCTTTTGAAATTAGCTCCAGGGATGGAGAATCCACCCCCTTTCCCTGGCAGCCCATTCCAATGCCTGATCCCCCTCTCCATCAAGAAATTCTTTCTAATGTCCAACCTAACCTCCCCCGGCACAACTTGAGACCATGGCCTCTTGTCTTGCTGAGAGTTGCCTGGGAAAAGAGCCCAACCCCCCCTGGCTCCAACCTCCTTTCAGGGAGTTGGAGAGAGTGATGAGGTCTCCCCTGAGCCTCCTCTTCTCCAGCCTCAACACCCCCCAGCTCCCTCAGCCCTTCCTCACAGGATCTGTGCTCGAGTCCTTCACCAGCCCAGTTGCCCTCCTTTGGACAACAAAGGTTGCTGTCAACAGGCAGCATCCTTGCTCCACTGGGACAAGAAGAAGCCAGACCCCTCCATGTGCTCACTTGGGTCCTTCCAGGTCCTTCTTGTCTCCTGCACCTTCAGATCTCTGCCTCTTGTGTCCATCTCTTGGTGGGTGTGGAGTCCCACGTAGGGATTTGGCCCTGATGCAGTGATCAAATGATCAGAGGTCATCTCATTCACACAGAAACTGGTCAGCTGAGCTGAGCAGAGCTGCATGGAAAACTTTATTAGATCCCCAATTGATTGTCCCCAGGGGACAGTCACTTGGTGGCTTGCTCAGTGGGTGCAATGTAAGGGGTTGGTTGCCACCAGGTGCTGGAGGGCATCTCCCAAGTGCTGCCTGCTCCCCAGAGTAGGGAGAAAAATCTTTACTCTGTGGCTGAGACATCCACATTAATCAATGCTGTCAGGCACCTGGAATCCTGTGTTCATTTTTGGTCCTTGCTATGTGAAAGAAATATAGGGACAGGCTGGAGATAATCCAGAGAAGGCCCACAGATATGATCAAAAGAGTAAGAGGATGCTGTACATAGAAAGGGTGAGAAAAGAAATCTTAGGAGAGACCTCATCACCATGTTCCAGTATTTGAAGGGTGGTTACCAGAAGATAGAGATTCTCCTTTGAAAAGGACTCCCATGGAAGGATGAGCTGTAATGGGTACACACTGCTCCTGAGGAGATTCCAATTGGACACAAGAGGAGAATTTTTCACAGTGGGAACAATCAGCCATTGGAATAATCTCCTCAGGGAAGTGGTGGATTCTTCAGTACTGGACACTTCTTAGATTTGGCTGGGCAGGGATGCTGGGCCATCTTGTCCAGCTGTGCTTTTGGCAAGAAAGGTGGGACCAGATGATCCTTGAGGTTCCTCCCAACCTGGTGGTCCATGATTCTATTAAATTTGTGTGAAAGAGATTGGGATGGGGTTTTGGGACCGTTTTTCCTTCAAAACACAATCATGTGTTTGCTCTCACATTTTAGTCCCTCATAAGCACAACTGAACCTTTGCACATCTTACTCCTGCTCTTCTTTTTCTCTTACAATGAGAAAGTTCTTTCAGAAAGGTTTCTCTGTTCTGGTGTCCCCAGGTCCTCCCAGTTCATCTCCATCACACTCCTGAGCTCTTTTCATCTCTCTCAGGATGAAATCTGGTGGCAGAAATGCA